>NW_026521629.1:0-86190 GCF_021234435.1 Artibeus jamaicensis
GAGGCAGAAACAGAGAGATCAGTGACCAGAGGGGAGAGGGAAGGGAATTTAAGGGGGAAAAAGGGGAGAGATTTTGAGGAGCAAGTGTGAAAGACACAGGGATGAGGACTAGGGGGGAGGAAGTGGGAGGGAGGTGGAAAGACGGGGCAGGGGGGGCTGGGATGGGAGAAATAGACAAAAAAATGGTACTTGAAAAATAACTAAATAAAATTTTTAAAAAATTAAAAAAAAGTATTTCTGCCCGATTCCCCAACTGATTTAAATGCAAAGACAAATCAAAATTCTTCATGCAAACAACTATAAAATATAATCAGCTATAGGATTTTCCCCAATTATATAATCACAAAGTACATTTGATTATAAATCTGGAAGAAGATCTCTGAAAATTACATTTTATTGATAGGCCTAAAATAAAATGAAACAAGACAAAAAAAAAAAAAGGAAAACCTCCCCCAACACACGCAGAGAACAAAAGTAGTATACAAGAGTTCACTTATAAAGCTATTCAAACTATACAATCTATAGTTAATATTACTACATTTGGAACATCCTTTAATCTAATACTATAAACACAAGAAACACCAAGAGAACATGAAGATACTTGAGTAGCTATCATGATTGTCAAAAAAATAGTTCACACATATACAACATAAAATATAAACAGTACCTTAAAATTATATCCTTTTATTTATTTTTAATTAAATTTATTGGGGTTACATTGGCTAATAAGATTACACAGGTTTCAAATCCACATTTCTATGGTATATCATCTCTAGGTTATATTGTGTGTGCAGCACCCAAAATCAAATCATCTTCTGTCATCATACATTTGGTCCCCTTTACCCTTTACTATCCCTCCCACCATCCTGCCCTCTGGTCTGTGTCTATGAGTTTCATTTTATATCCCAGATAAATGAAATCACATGGCTCTTAGCTTTTTCTGATTACTTATTTTGCTTAGCATGATTTTCTCAAGGTTCATCCATGTTGTTGCAAATGGCAGTTTATCTTTTGTTATGGTTGAGTAATATTCCATTGTATATATGTACCATGTCTTTATTTAATCATCTATCGAAACACACTTGGGCTGTTTCTGTGTCCTCTCCACCATGATTACCGCAGTGAACATAGAGGTGCCCATACCTCTGTGAATAAAGTTTTCAAATTTTTCTACCTGAAAAAAAAAAAAAAAGAAACAGAGAGATCAGTGTGAAAGAGAAACATTGATTGGTTGCCTCTCCTATGCGCCCTGACTGGGAACCGAACCTGCACCCTTCTAGTGTATGGGATGATGCTCCAACCAACTGAGTCACCCAGCCAGGGCTGGATACTATTTCTTTAAATAAGTTTTCTGTCCTTTTTTCTTTCTCTTTCATTTCTCTCAGATTCCTTTAATACTAGTAATGGTTTTTTTATGGTACCCATAATAGACTTTTTTTTTAACCCTTATTCATTTAAAGTTCTTTATTCTCCTCTGACTGTATAAAATCAAGAGACTTGTCTTTATGTTTACAGATTCTTTTTCCTGCTGAGGCGGGATAGTAAGAAGCTAGGAAAATTCCTGGGCAAGTTGAATGGGGAAACTGAGACACAAAAATCAAACAAGGCCAAGCACTTTGAGCAACTTGAAGCCAGCTGGTGAATTGCAAACACTTATCTCCCCTAACCAGGGACACAGGAGTAATGGTTTATACCTCTCATCCCTAACCAGGGAATCCATAGTTTAAATCTCTCTGGCCTGGGCAATAAAGAACAAAGACCCAATTAATGTTATATGTGCCAAGGACAAATGAAGTCAGGGAAATAAATAACAAAAACTCCATTAAAAGCCAGACAGACCCAAGATAAAAAGTAAAACAGTATAGCAGACCAAATAATATCCCCAACCCCCCATGTGCTCATTTTGACATGTCAGCATATTAAAAATGCAACAGAAAACTAATTAATATTCTGCTAAAACTGTCCTCTAAGATTCTCACCCACAGAAAGAAGATAATGAAAAGCTCTCAGAACAAAGATGCAGCACAGGTTCACCCTAGAGCACAGGAGGCAAACACGAGGTCTGCAGGCTGAATCCGGCCCTCCACCTTGTTTTATCTGGTGGGGCTCCTTGTTTCCACCTGGCGTCTCGCTTGACTGTTAAGGAGCAGTTACATTTATACAGTCCCAATATTACATTCAGCCCTGTGAAGGCAACAGCAAGGCTGATGTGGCCCCCAGTGAAAATGAGTTTGACACCCCTGCAGCATGCTTATGCCCCTCTCGGGCATGAACTTTTTATTTCTTCCTAAACTCTAAGGGTCCCAAGAAGACTTGTAACCAGAGGAGTAGGAACAGCAGCAGGTTGACCTGGGCTTACCTCCC
This sequence comes from Artibeus jamaicensis, assembly GCF_021234435.1. Taxonomy (NCBI): domain Eukaryota; kingdom Metazoa; phylum Chordata; class Mammalia; order Chiroptera; family Phyllostomidae; genus Artibeus; species Artibeus jamaicensis. The sequence continues at coordinate 2,365 of NW_026521629.1, forward strand.
GATCCTGTCTCCAGGGCCCCCTTTTCTCTGACTTCCAAGTGAGCTAACAGCAGCCCCGCCTTAGCTCCTCCTTTCCTATAACTTTCTAGGGAGCCAAAGCAGCCCGCCTACACCTTTTCTTGCTACTTCTTTTGTCCTAAGTCCTTCCTTTGCTACACTGTACCCAGCTTTAATAGATGTCCTCTCAAAACCACCTGGACTGTTGTGAAATCCTTCCTTCATGAAGTCAAGAACCACACACAACCCACTGGCCTGAGACAGACCTGCTCCTGGGCGGTGCCTGTCCTCTAACCCTGCCAGGGTGAGCCTAATGTTGAGGTTTTTTATTGCATTTTTTCCATTTTATTGATTGTATTTTTCAGCTCCAGAAGTTTTATTTACTGTTTTTTATTTTAATGATTTCTATCTCCTTATTGAACTTTTCATTGGGTTCATGTATTATTTACCTGAGATGCTTTAATTGTCTGTGTTCTTTTGACTCTCACTGATCTTCCTTAAAATAATTATTTCAAAATCATTTTCAGACAACTTGCAGGTCTCTGTTTCTTTGGGTTCAGTTACTAGAAACTATTGCGTTCCTTTGGCAATGTCATATTTTCTTGCTTTTTGTGTGTTTCTGGTGGCTTTGTATTGACATCTGCACACTTGAGGGCACAGTCAGCTCTGCCAGCCTTCTCAGACTGGCTGCGGCAGAGAAAGAAGACTGTCGTGATGGCTGAGACGGTGCCAGATGAGCGGGATGCAGCATCTTTGTTCCTTGGGAAGCACAGTAGGAAGTCCCTGTGCGGGTCTACTTGGTGTAATGTCAACCACTCTGCACTGGTTGTCTGTGGCCAAGACTTCAGAGGTTTTTGTGGGTGGCAGTGGAAGGTAGAGCTGTTGGGGTCCTCAGAGGCAATTGTCGCTGGATTATTCCTACCCCCCCTGTTTTTTTTGCCCATGGATGAAAGTTCTAGCCGAGGAATCCTACTGGCATCTGCTATGGTGTTCTGTAACTGAGCCCGGGTCCTGGAAAAAGATGCACAAACAACTGCCACAGTGCCTGGGTCCTGAGGTACCGATGTGCATTTGAGGCAGTGACACTGGTGTCTAAGGTGTGGATGTGTGTGGATCTCCAACTAAACTGGGATCTGGGTCTCAGTGGCTTTCTGCAGCGACTCTGGCATCTCAGGAGTGGGGATGGGTGAGTAAAACAGCAGCAGCAAGGGTTCTGGGATAAAAAAGCACAACAGTGGTTTGAGCTTAGGGGGCAGGCAGGGTGCAGTAGCTGCACAACTGGGGAATGGTGGGTCAAAACATTAATTCTGGCCTTGGAAGGATTCATTGGACAGAAGCAATGTGAGGAGGTACTCCAATAAAGCCAAATGTCAGGACAAGTGGAGTGAGGGCTCGGGGAAACAGCAGGGCTGGCAACAATGACGGTTCAGAAAGGTCACCTAAGGCAGTGGGTGGTGCTCAGGGAAGTTGTTGGTTTTCCTGGTAGTGGAACAAAGTCGAGCCTGGGTGGGTCTGGGGGCGGTGCAGAGCAGTGGCAATGCTGGTCTATGTATGGTAGGGGGCTGTGGTACCCAGAACCCAGAGAGTGGGACACTGCAGTGACTGGAGTCCCTGAAGGCAGGTCCCCCTTCAATGACAGTTCCAGCTCTGGGGAGCAAATCCAGGAGACGAACTCCAGGCATTTCAGTCAGATAGAACCAGATTTGGTGAAGACTGTGGAAGACCTCTGTAGCAAAGGCTGCAAACTGCCACAGCAGTGAGGCTTGCTAGGGTTCTCCTGCTCTCCCTCTCCATGTGGAGTACAGTTCTTCTGAGGGGATCCCTCCTGGCCTCAAGCTGTTATGGACTAGGAAGTGGAATGACAAGAGTAAAACGCTTTCTATAGTTTTCTACGTGGTCTTTCTTGGTTTTTGAGTTCTGCAGGTTTTTGCTGATTTTTCATTGTATTCCAGAACTTTTTCTGAGCTATTTTTGTTGGTCTGTTGTTGCTTATTTGTTCTTTTTGTGGGGGAAGCATGAATTGGTGCCTCCTAGACGTCCATCTTATTGGTACCACCCTCTCAGTGTCTCAAGGTGCAAGGTTAAATTACTGTTTTTTAAAAACCTTACTTGTTTCTTAATGTAGATATCTACAGCTATAAAATTTCCTTTAATCACTCTTTCTTTTTAAAAAATTTATTTAATTATTGTTCAAGTAAAGTTTTCTGTCTTATACTCTCATCCCAGCCCCCGCCCAGTGCTCCCCACCTCCCTCCCATCCCCACCCCCCACGCCTTAGTTTTTGTCTATGTGTCCTTTATACTTGTTCCTGTGAATCCTTCCCCTTTCCCCCTGAAATTCTCTCCCCTCTCCCCTCTGGTCCCTGTCAACCTGTTCTGTATTTTAGTGTCTTTGGTCATATTTTGCTTGCTTGTTTCTTTTCTTGTTTAGGTTCCTATTAAAGGTGAGATCATATGGTATTTGTCTTTCACTGCCTGGCTTATTTCACTCAGCATAATGCTTTCTACTTCCATTCATACTGTTGCAAAGGGTAGTAGCTCCTTCTTTCTTTCTGCTGCATAGGATTCCATTGTGTAAATGTACCATAGTTTTTGGATTTATTCATTTACCGATGGGCACCTAGGTTGCTTCCAACTCTTGGCTATTGTTAATTGTGCTGCTATGAACATTGGGGTGCATAGGTTCTTTTGGATTGGTGTTTAAGGATTCTTAGGACATAATCCTAGCAGTGGAATTGCTGGGCCAAAAGGCATATTCATTTTTAGTTTTCTTAGAAAATTTTATACTGTTTTCCATAATGGTTGTACCAGTCTGCAACCCCACCAACAGTGAACTAGGGTCCCCATTTCCCCATAGCCTCTCCAACATTTGTTGTTGGTTGCTTTGTTTATGATGGCCATTCTGACTGGTGCAAAGTAGTATCTCATTGTGGTTTTAATTTGCATCTCTCTGATAGCTAGTGATATTGAGCATCTTTTCATGTGTCTCTGGATCTTCTGTATGTCCTCCTTGGAGAAGTGTCTATTCAAATCCTTGGCCCATTTTTTAATTGGGTTGCTTGTCTTCTTAGAGTAGAGTCATGTGAATTCTTTGTATATTTTGGAGATTAACCCTTTGTCTGAGGTATCATTGGCAAATATGTTTTCCCAAACAGTTGGTTCTCTATTTGTCTTAATACTGTTTTCTTTAGCCGTGCAGAAGCTTTTAATTTTGATGAGATCCCATTTGTTTATTCTTTCCTTTATGTCCCTTGCTCTAGGGGACATATCAATTAAAATCCTTCTGTGTGAAATATCTAAGATTTTCCTGCCGATTTTCTCCTCTAGGACTTTAATGGTGTCACAGCTTATATTTAAGTCTTTTATACACCTTAAATTTATTTTGGTGTAAGGTGTAAGTTGGTGCTCAAGTTTCATTTTTTTGCATGTAGCTGTGCAGTTCTCCCAACACCATTTGTTGAAAAGGCTATTTTTACTCTATTTTAAACTTCTGCCCACTTTGTTGAATATTAATTGACCATAGAAACTTGAGTTTATTTCTGGGATCTCTATTCTGTTCCATTGGTCTATGTGTCTGTTCTTATGCCAGTACCAGGCTGTTTTGATTACAGTGACCTTGTAATATAGTTTGATATCAGGTATTGTGATCTCTCCTACTTTGTTCTTCTTTCTCAAAATTGCTGCAGCTATTTGGGGTTGTTTATGGTTCCACATAAATTTTTGAACTGTTTGTTCTATATCTGTGAAATATGTCTTGGTACTTTAATAGGAATTGCATGAAATTTATAAATCACTTTGGGTAGTATGGACATTTTAATTATGTTAATTCTTCCAATCCATGAGCATGGTACATGCTTCCATTTGTGTCTTTCTTAATTTATTTCTTCAGTGTTGTGTAGTTTTCTGAGTAAAGGTCTTTTACCTCCTTGGTTAGGTTCATTCCTAGGTACTTTATTTTTCTTGTTGCTACATCAAATGAAATTTTTTGCTGATTTCTGTTTCTGATGTTTCATTGTTGGTGTACAAAAGTGCCTTTGATTTCTGAATATTGACTTTGTATCTTGCTGTTTTACAAAATTTATTAGGTCAAGTGGTTTTTTTGTGAAGTCTATAGGATTTTCTATGTAGACTATCATGTCATCTGCAAACAATGACAGTTTTACTTCCTCCTGTCCATTTTGGATACCTTTTATTTTTTTTCCCTTGTATGATTGCTTTGGCTAGGACTTCCAATACTATGTTGAATAGGAATGATGAAAGCAAACATCCTTGTCTTATTCCTGATCTTAGTGGGAAAGCTCTAAGTTTTGCTCATTGAGTATGATGTTAGCTGTAGGTCTCTCGTATATTGCCTTTATTATGTTGAGGAATGCTCCCTCTATTCCCACTTTGCTGAGTGCCTTTATCACGAATGGGTGTTGTACCTTATCAAAAGCTTTTTCCACATCTATTGATATGATCATGTGATTTTTGTTTTTGCTTTTTTTTATGTGATGTATTACATTTCCTGATTTGCGAATATTGAACCATCCTTGCATCCCTGGGATGAATCCGGCTTAGACATGGTGTAGATCTTTTTAATGTATTGTTGAATGCGATTTGCCAATATTTTTTTGAGGATTTTAGTGTCTATGTTCATCAGCGATGTTGGCCTGAAGTTTTCTTTCTTTGTTGTGTCTTTATCTGGTTTTGGGATTATGATGATGCTGCCTTCATAAAAAGAGTTTGGGAGTCTTCCATCATTTTGGATTTTGGGGAATAGTCTGTGAAGGTTAGGGGTTGGCTCTTCCTTTAAACGCTTTGTAGAATTCTCCTGTGAAATCATCTGGTCCAGGGCTTTTGTGTGATGGGAGTTTTTTGATTACTGCTTCAATTTCATCTGGTGCTATTAGTATGTTCAAGCTTTCTGCTTCTTCATTGAGTTTTGGGAGATTATATTTTTCTAGAAATTTGTCCATTTCACCTAGGTTTTCAAATTTCTTGGCATACAGTTCTTTGTAGTAATTTCTTACAATTCCTTCTATTTCTGGGTGTCAGTTGTAATCTCTCTTCTTTCCTTTCTGATTGTGTTTATTTGGGTCCTCTTCTTTTCTTGATGAGCCTACTTAATGGCTTGTCAATTTTGTTTATCTTAAAAAAAAACAGCTCCTGGATTCATTGATCCTTACAATTGTGCTTTTGGTATCTATTTCATTTAATTCTGCTCTGATCTTGGTTGTTTCCTTCTTCTACTTGCTCTGGGCTGTCTTTGTTGTTGTTCCTTGAGTTCTTGTAGGTGTAGGGTTAGGTTGTTTGTTTGAAATGTTTCTATGTTTTTTAGATAGGCTTGTATTGCTATGAACTTCCCTCTCAGGACTGCCTTCACTGTGTCCCATAAGTTTTGGGTTGTTGTGAGTTCATTTTCATTTGTTTCCAGAAACTTTTTGATTTCTTCCCTAATTTCATTCTTGACCCATTCATTGTTTAATAGCATACCATTCAGTCTCCATGATTTTGGGTGTTTTGGGTTTTTTCCTTTGGGGTTGGTTTCCAATTTCAGTCCCTTGTGGTCAGAGAAAATGCTTGGCATGATTTCAGTTTTCTTGAATTTGTTGAGGCTCCTTTTGTGTCCTATCATGTGGTCTATCTTTGAAAATGTTCCATGTGCATTTGAAAAGAATGTGTATTTAGCTTCTTTGGGATGAAGGGCTCTATATATATCAGTTAAGTCCATTGCATCTAAGGTGTTGTTCAATGCCACAATATCTTATTTAATATCTTGTTTGGAAGATCTGTCTATTTTTGACAGTGGTGTGTTAAAAATCCCCTAGTATAATTGTGTTGCTGTCAATATCTTCTTGAAGCCCTCTAAGATTTTCTTTATATATTTGGGTGCTCCTATGTTGGGTGCATATATATTTATGATGTTAATGTCTTCTTGATGGATTCTTCCCTTGAGTATTATGAAGTGACCTTCTGGGTCTCTCTTTATGGCCCTTTTTTGAAGTCTATTTTGTCTGATATGAGAATTGCTATCCCAGCTTTTTTCTTGTCTGTTTGCTTGGAAAATTTGTTCCCAGCCCTTCACTTTTAGTCTGTGATGGTCTTTTGTCCTGAGGTGGGTCTCTTGTAGGCAGCATATGTGTGGGTCATGCTTTCTTATCCATTCAGCTATTCTATGTCTTTTGATTGGAGCATTTAAGCCATTTACACTTAAGGTTATTACTGATAGGTACTTATTCATTGTCATTTTTATACCTTTGCTTCTCATTGTCTTTTTCTTTTCCTTCCTTTCCTTAAAGCAGTCCTTTTAGTATTTCTTGCAGAGCTGGTTTGGTAGAGGTGTATTCTTTTAGACTTCTTTTGTCTTGGAAGCTCTTTATTTGGCCTCCTATCTTGATTGAGAGCCCTGCTGGATAAAGTAACCTTGGTTGAAGGCCTCTGGTTCTCATTGCTTGGAATATTTTTTGCCATTCTCTTCTTTCTTGGAGTGTTTCCATTGAGAAGACAGCAGCTAACCTTATTAGGGCTCCCTTGTATGTTACTTCCTTTTTCTACCTTGCTGCCTTTAAGATTCTCTCTTTGTCTTGAAATTTTGCCATTTTAATGATGATGTGTCTTGAAGTGGGCCTCTTTGGGTTCCTCTTGATTGGGACTCTCTGTGATTCCTGGATTTGTGTGATTTTTTTTCTCTCATCAAATTAGGGAAGTTTTCCATCATTACTTTTTCAAGTAGATTTTCTATCCCTTGTTCTTCTTCTTCTCCTTCTGGTATCCCTATTATTTGGATATTATTACGTTTCATATTGTCTTGCATTTTTCTTAATCCCTCTTCATTCTTTCTGAGCCTCTTTTCCTTTTCTTGCTCTTTCTGAGAGTTTTTTTCCTCCAACTCGCTGATCCGATCTTCTGCTTCATCAATCCTGCTTTTCATTCCTTCCACTGTGTTCCTCAGTTCAGAAATTGTATTCTTCATTTCCTCTTGGCCTTTGCTGATAGTTTCTATTTCCTTTTTCATATTGATATAGTTTGCGGTGAGTTCATTTTAGCTCTCCTGTAGTTTCTGGCAGCTCATTGTGAGCTCTTTGAATTTCCTGATAACCAGTGCTTTGAATTCAATATCTGATAGTTGACTTGCCTCTATTTCATCTAACATTCTTTCTGAGGCTTCCTCTTTTCCTTTCATTTGGGGATTGTTTCTTGTTCTTCCCATTGTTTATGAGACTCTTCTTGTTTGCCTCAGCTTCTTAACTTAATCTGTTCTGACTCTCTGGGTTTATGGTGTGAAGTTCTGTGGTGGAATGCCTGTGAAATTCAGTGGTGCAGTCTCCTTCAGGTATCTTGATGTTCTTCGCTTCCACCTACTCCTTTGTGTGTGTGTGTGTTTGGTCAGTTGGAGGGGGAGGCAAAATGGTTTATGGCAGTGGGAGAGTATTTTATGATATTTACAGTCAGCCAGTAGAGAAGAGATAGAAGGTCTTTAGGTATGTATAGTGTTAACCATAATCTTCAACCCAGCTTGCCACTTTTAAGAAAGGATGGACAAAAGATAAGTCTCTTGTTTGGGAGGGAAGGCTTGTGATTTGGATCTAGAAAGCAGTGAGGTTGTGGGCAGTCAGATTTTGAGGTAAAGTGAGAGTAAAGAATAGTAAATAGGTGTAGTGTGTGAGCGAATAGAGTTAATTACTACAGCAATAAAATTCAGGAACCTGTAAAGTGGGCTAAGATCCAGGAGATGTGTTGTGAAGTATTTACAGTTGTATAGAACAGCTATTATTTACAATAATATTAGAGCAACAACATTATGACAGACTCTATGTGATCTGTCTGAATAGGGGGTATAGAACTTTGGGTAGTGTGTTAAAGGAAAACAAGTGGAGTGAAGCATAGAAAATTAGCAATACTCTGGAGGAGAGAACAGGGGAAACCTGTCAAATAATACAATATAACCAGCCAAGGCTAAGAAGCCTATACAGAAAGAGGAGGAATACAAAGATACTATTAAAATATAAAAGAAGTGAGAATAATGAAAAATAATATAAACATGCATCAACTTGTGGCTTATCTGCTATAGCAAAGTGAAGTTTGTCTCTCTGTCTCTACTGTTGGGATGCCCCCTCTTTGGGGCCCATTCTGACCTTTTTGCGGTTCCCAGTTATTTGTGTCCCTTGTAGGTAAAAGAAAACAAAGCAACAAACAAACAAAAAAAAGGAGGAGAAGGGAGGAAAAGGCAATAAGTTTGGAAAGACAGGAAGAAGAACTAAAACAGGAAAAAAGAAAGGAGAGGGAAGAAGTATTGAAAGAAAAACAATAATAAAATTAGAAAGGTATAAGATTACTAAAAAAAAAGATACTAAGGAAAAAAAAAACCACCAAAAAAACCCCATCTTGTGTTGGTTTTAAACTGTCCAAATCAGTTTTTCTGGTTGCAGCAGGCTGAGGGTCCACTGGTGTAGTCTTTTTGAGAGTGCTCTCCCAAGAGCTAGCCTCTCCCCAGCGTTCCACCAAGGCAGTCGAGTTTCTTTTCAGAGCATCTTCTCCAGGGGTTCTCTCTGTGGGCTCTGGTGCAGGCGCTCGCACACCAGCCAGGCAGCCGGACTGGGGTGTATGTTCAAGGGCACCCACCAGGCATCCTGAGTCCCGCGGGATCTGGCATGGTCCTACCCAGTTCTGTGGTGGAATTCAAGAGCTTCTGCGCCTCCTCTGGATCACTTGGCTTGTTTCTGTAGCAGGAGAACAATTCAGGGCACTTTCCAATAAAAACTCCAGAAAGCGTGCCTCTCAGTCCAGCCCAATCCCCAGCCAGACCAGTGACGACAATGGGCCTCTCAATTCTTCAGGGACAGCGACCATAGAGTCCACAGTTGAACACGGCCCTTTGTCCTTATTACCCTCTCTATAAAGTCAAGCAGACAGGTCTCCGCCTGGTGTCGCCCAGCCTTGTTTAGATGGGGAAGGAGGGAGCTGATGACCCAGCTTTCTCCCAAAGACCCTGCAGCAGGCCGGAGGCTCCCAAAGAGTCTGCTGTAGACCTGTCGGGTGCTGAAGCTCCCGAAGAGTCTATGGTAGGTGCCCTGGGCGCTGGTGACCTATCGAGGCCGCTGGGTGTGGTGGCTCCCATGACAGACGCCCCTGGCGCTGTTCACAGACCAATGCCTCTGGACCCTCACCGTGGCAGTGGCAACGAGGCCACGAGGCACTGGCCGAGGGTGCTGGCTGCTGCCGCCACTGCTCTTGTCTTTACTCAGGTCCCTGAGACCCCACTGACCTGCAGATGTCTGGTCCTTCAGCGTCCGTCACAATCTCTGGTCTCTTATTTTCCTGTACACTGGGGAACTGTTGGTTGATTGCGCTGTTCCTCAGTAGATCTGCCAGGATTTTCTCCCATGTGTACGGGAAATGGAATCCTCTCCATCCTACTCCATGACCATCTTCCCCTTTAGGCACTCTTTCACATGTGTGCCATAAATTTTGGTGTATTGTGCCTTCATCTTAATTCATCCAAAATATTTTCTTTTAAAAAAAAAGATTTTTATTTATTTATTTTAATGAGAGGGGAAGGGAGAGAGAAAGAGAGGGAGAGCAACATCAAGTATGTGGTTGCCTGTCCTGCACCCCCCACTGGGGGACCTGGCTTGCAATGCAGACATGTGCCCCGACTGGGAACCAAACTGGTGACCCTTTGGTTCACTGGCCTGTACTCAACCTATTGAGCTATACCTACTGGGGCCCAAGGTATTTTCTAGTTTCCCTTTTGATTTGTTTACTTGACCCATTGGTTATTTGGGAATGTGTTGTTTAATTTCTATATATTTGCTTCACACATTTTCCCCATTTGACTTCTAATTTAATTTCACTGGGGTTAGAAAATGTATGTTTTGTAATATTTCTATTTTCTAAAATATATTGATGTTTGTTTTATTGCCTACCACATGGTCTACCCTGAAGACTGTTCCATGTATATTTGAGAAGAATGTGAATTTTGTTATTGTTGGGTGAAGGGTTCTGCAGGTGCTGATCAGATCAGGTTGGTTTGTAGTGTTATCCAGAGCTTCTGTTCCTTTGTTACTCTTCTGTCCGGTTCTATCCACTATTGAAAATAGAATATTGAAGTTTCCAATTATTATTCCTGTCAAGTTTTGGGCATTTTATTATTAGGTACATATACAAGGGGGGGGACCTAAAGAAAAACTGAATTATCTCTTGGGGGATGGGCCCCTTGTAGTATAGGGTGGGACCCTGTTAGGTGAGTGTTGTAGAAACCCATCTGTATCAGTGTTCCAGCTGGTATTTTGATGAGAGGCTGGGTTCAGCTTCAGCAAAATGTTTTTGAAGACTCTCTTGATATGTTTGCCCATTTCATGATCAGTGATTAATGAACACACCTGCCATTTTGCTGATGGGGAAGAGGTGAAACAAACAATAACAATAACAACAACAAAAATGGCAGAAGCACTAAAAGGCATCAAAATTGATAAGTTCAAAACTGTCCTGAGCAGTGAAAAAAAGTCTCAATATACGTACTGCATCAAATGGGGAGTACTTTTAAGGTGAGTGAAGTTTAAATGTGTAAAAATAAATATGCAATTAATTAATAAATAAATTCCAGTTTTGGGGGGTACCCACTCGTATGTTCTTCTTTGACTTTAGTAAGACCTTCCATTTTAAAGTCTACTTGTTTAACAGTGTATCCATTCTACTTTTCCTCTGGTTGTTGCTTTCATGATGTGTCTTTTACTGGTCCTTTTACTTTTAATCTATTCATGTGTTTAAATATAAAGTGTGTCTCCTATAAACAACATATGGTCGAATCACTTTTTCTGTCCAGTTTGATCATCTGTCTTTTTTAAAAATATTTATTTATTTATCTTTAGAAGGGAAGGGAAGGAGAGAGGGAGAGAAACATCAATGTATGGTTGCCTCTCATGTGTCCCCTGCTGGGAACTGGCCTGCAGGGAACTGGCTTGCAACCCCGGCATGTGCCCTGACTGGGAACTGAACCACGATTCTCTGGTTTGCAGGACTATGCTCAATCCACTGAGCTACACCAGCCAGGCGATCATCTGTCTTGATTATTTAATCCATTCAAGTTTAAAGTTATTTTTATATTGTTGGATTTACATCTGCCATTTTATTTTTTTCTGTCTCATATCTTTTTTCTTCCTCTATTGAACCTTTAATACACTTTTATGCTAAGTAAATATTTTAATGTAATATTTTAATTTATATATATGAATGATTAATCTAGGGTTTACCATACACATGTTAACTAAAATAATCAGTTTCAGTATAATGCTAACTTGATTCCAGTAATACATAGAAATGTCCTTCCTACAAAGCTCTATTCCTTTCCCATCATTATGGGGCATTGCTGTCATATGTATTACATTTATGAATATCACAAACACAATGCTACATTTCTGTGGTGATTACTTCATCATCTGTCATTATTTTCTTCACCCATCATAACCTTGCTTTCATGCATTTTCTTTGTGTTGTTATTGGCAACTATATTACACATATATTTCTAGACTCCATAGAACATTACATGTATTTATTTTATACAATTTATTTTCAAGTCAGTAAAGAGGACAAATGAGAAAAATATGTTTTTATAGTGTTTTATAATTATATAATTACCTCTGACAGTGTTCTTTGTTTGCTTGGTTTTACCTGAGAAACTTCCTCTAACATATCTTGTAAAGATACAAATATTTTAAAAAATATTTTATTGATTATACTATTACAGTTGTTCCATTTCCGCCCTTTCATTCCCCTCCAGCCTGCACACCCTCTCCCCCACCATTCCCTCCACCTTTAGTTTATGTCCATGTGTCACAAGTTCTTTAGCTTCCACATTTCCCATACTATTCTTGCCCTCCCCCCTGTCTATTTTCTACCTACTGTCTATGCTACTTATTTTCTGTACCTTCTCCCCCCTTCCCCTCCTCCCACTCCCCAGTTGCTAACCCTCCATGTGATCTTCATTTCTATGGTTCTGCTCCTGATCTGGCTGTCCTCTTAGTTTGCTTTTGTTTTAGGTGTGGTTCTTAATAACTGTGAGTTTGCTGTCCTTTCACTGTTCATATATTTTATCTTCTTTTTTTTAGATAAGTCCCTTTAACATTTCATATAATAAGGGCTTGGTGATGATGAACTCCTTGCACTTGACCTTATCTGAGAAGTGCTTTATCTACCCTTCCATTCTAAATGAAAGCTTTGCTGGATAGAGCAATCTCGGTTGTAGGTCTTTGGATTTCATGACTTGGAATACTTCTTTCCAGCCCCTTCTTGCCTGTAAGGTCTCTTTTGAGAAGTCAGCTGACAGTCTGATGGGAGCTCCTTTGTAGGTCACTCTCTCCTTTTTTCTTACTGCTTCTAAGATTCTCTCCCTCATTTTAATCTTAGCTAATATAATTCTGATGTGCCTTGGTGTGTTCCTTCTTGTGTCCAGCTTCTTTGGGACTCTCTGAGCTTCCTGGATTTCCTGGAAGTTTATTTTCTTTGTCAGATTGGGGAAATTCTCGTTCATTATTTGTTCAAATAAGTTTTCCACTTGTTGCTGTTTCTCTTCCCCTTCTGGTACCCCTATAATTTGGATGTTGGAATGTTTTAAGATGTCCTGGAGGTTCCTAAGACTCTCTTCATTTTTTGAATTCTTGTTTCTTCATTGTTTTCTGTTTGGTTTTTTCTTTCTTCCTTCTGGTCTACTCCCTTGATTTGAATCCCAGGTTTGTTTCCATCATCATTGGTTTCCTGTGCATTTCTCTTCATTTCACTTAGGTTAGCCTTCATTTGTTTATGTAATTTGTGACTAAAATCAACGAGCTCTGTAAGCATCCTGATCACCAGTGTTTTGAACTGTGCATCTGAAAGGTTGGCTATCTCTTGGTCACTTATAAGTATTGGCTCTGGGGTTTTGAGCTGTTCTTCTTCTTGAGCCATAATGTTTTGGTCTGTTTGCACCTGTTATGTATGAGGGGCAGAGCCTTAGATGTTCACAAGGGTGGGGTGACCCAGTTGCTAGGTTCTGACGCTGTATGTGGGGGTGGGGTCAGAGAGGAGCAATGGCTTTTGTTCTGCTCTCTCCCTCAGATTTCAGTCCCCTCTGGCACTTTCTGCAAGCAAATTGGGCCCTTCTGGTGATGGTTCCTGGGTGTGTGGCCTTGTGTACCCTCCAGGATCCTGTGGGTCTCCCCAATGAACTCTCTGTGAGCCTGGGAGCCTCTCCCAGCACCTCGACCCCCAAAAGTTTTTTAATTGATGCTTTTAGGCTTTAATTTTTGGCGCTGGGGCCCTGGTTTGCATGGTCTGTCTCACTGCTTGTTTTTTTGCCTGGTTTATCTGTGTGAGAATGTGTGACTGCAGTCAGTCAGCCACCATGCACCCTCACTGGGTCTGCCCACTGCCACTCCACACCTGGGATTTGCCAACCACCGCCTGTGCACCTGGGTCAGTCTGGCCACTTTTTCCTGTGCAACCTGGCTCGTCAATCGCTGACTCCACCCCTCTTACCAGTCTGGCTGAATCGTTCGTTGTTGTCAGACTTCTATACCATTCAATTTTCTGTCTGTTTTGGTTGTGTTTTTGTTACTAAAACTTTGTTGTCTTTAAACTTGGTTGTTCTAGGAGGCAGAGTGTTTCCACCTACTCCTCCATCTTGGCTGGAAGTCCAAGATACAAATATTTTTGACTCCTTTTGAAAGACATTATTTTTCACCAAAAAAGTAAAGGCTTTATTCCATATTTCTGTGATAGGCAGCAAGAACACTAGCAGTATACTGGCTAACCCTGAATTACAATGAGCACAGTCACCCCAAGAACAGTTTCTACAAATCAGGCCCTGTCTTACCTGTAAGAAATCCTTGATATAGAATCCCCAAATAACTTAATATTTTTATTAGTATATTGTTCAAACATAGTAAAGAATTATTTTCCTCTGGATAATTAAAAATATTACCCTTATTTTTTTGTTGAAGTTAATTTTCAGGCTGTTTCTCTTTTCTTTAATTATTTTTAGTTATTGAAATAATCATAACAGTGAAATAGAAAACTGAATATTTATTAATATTTGTCATATTCCAGGAACCAGTTAGTTGTTAATGTTAGGACAGATAGTATACCAAGGCAGGGGGCAGGAGAGAGACTTGTCTCATCCACTAGCTCAGCAGTCCTGAGCCTGGTGTAGTAAGATTGGCAGGAGTTCCAACATCAAAAGATACATCATGATAGCACAGGATGAGGGGAGCCCTTGAAGTTCTGTATGTATTGCTTCCACTATCTGGTGAAGTAAGCCTTAGAAACTGTTTATTCATCCCAACATCTGGAAGGGGGAAGAGGGGGGGTCCACAGTGCCCAAAGAAGAAGCCCATAAAACAACTTAATTGCATGCCGGTGGTCACTGTTTTATGAGGGGTTTCACAGTGTTTACACAAAGAGCCCATAAATAACTTTGGGCAATTGCCTCAACTTTAATTAACTGACTCCTGTCAAATATTTGTTTTACAAAAAGAAGACCAAATGTGGTCTGGAGCAAGATAAGAATCTCGGCTGACAACCCTCAGGGGTGTCCAACCTGTGGCTCCAGGGCTGCATGAGGCTCAGGATGGCTATGAATGCAGCCCAACACAAATTGTAAATTTCCTTAAAACATTATGAGATTTTTTGTGATTAAGTTTTGCAATGTATTTAATGTCTTCTTCTTCTAGTGTGGCCCAGAGATGCCAAAAGTTTGGACACCCCTGCTGGGATACCTATGGTTAAGGGATCATGGAATCACATCCCTCCCAGGGAAAGCTGGCACCACCTTTGCCCACCAATCAGTATGTAACCCTCACCCCATCCCACCAACTATACATGTCCTCAGGAGAAAGGACCTAAGGCCTTGCCACGCTTGCCTTGCTTTGCCCTTTGCCTATGGCCTTCTCCCCGACCTGGGCAAGGCCTTTCTCTTCCCTGAGAACATACTACTAATAGACTTTGTTTGCATACTAATAGACTTACTGATCTGTAATTCTTTACTGCCTTGGCAGGAAGAATCAAGTTTTTCCCACATCATTGACATAAAAAATGTAATTCAAGCCCTTAATTTCAGTGAGCAAAAATAGAAACTCAAATGAGTAAATCATTGGACCATCATATAGATTAGGTGCCTGAATTCTGATCTCATGATAATGAACATAGTGCTTTTCTACTGTACGATATATATTCACTAACCAAGCTCCAAAATAATTTATATTGCAAGAAAAAATTAGGTTGAGGAGTGTGAAATCCATAAAATGAAGATGCAGTTAGTTTTTTATTCTGGATACTCTTCTGTGCAGAAAACCTACAAAATTTAATTCCTGGATTTTGGACTTAGAACTGGGTTTGCATCCTAATAATTATAATATTTTATTTCTTAAACTAAATAATTCTTAGTATCCTGCTTATTTATTAATTAATTGACTGGATATTTACTGAATGTTAAGAACTATTGTAGGTGCAGAAGATTTAGCAGTTGACAAAAAGTGCAAGTCTGTCACAAGGACTGAGAGATAATACACCTCGAAGTCCTGCTTCACTGGACAAGACAATCAGTGTGTGATAACACAACTCCCTCAAATTGTCCTGTGACAATCAGCACATGGGATCAGGGGCTTTGTCTCAGTTTCCTTCTCATCCACTGCAGGTGCTCATGCATCTGTAGTAGGGAGAGTTTAGCATTGCAGCCATGTCCTTTCTTTTCAAACTAAGCAGGGACTTCCCACAGATGCATGAACAGTATCAGGTATTGTCCCCTCCCCATCCAACACTGAGTACTCAGATCCTCACTCTCCACTCTGCTTCACAACTATAAATCATGGTATTTTGGCTCTCCACATGGCATATTAATTCTTTCCATGAAACTAGTTGTGAGCTGTTCTACTCACCACTCAGTGGTCATCATGGCCCTTTTCCACCTGCCTCCCAGGACCTGGCATCAGGTCAGACCATCTGTCCCCAACAGATACCTCTGTTGGAGACAAGTGATGCTGCTTCTCTTTCTATCCCTATTGGTTGAAAAGAAAGGTCAATGAAGAGATGGGGATTTCCAGGAATGCTTTTCTTTCTTAAAATGCCTCAGTGCAAAAAGCTGGAATGCCTTTCCCAAAAGAATTAACTTGAACCTTAATTAACTGTTGAGGCAGGTTCTGGGTTAGAGAGCTGAGTCTGTATGTACTATCTCTGAGAAGAGGGAAGATGAATTCTTTCTGAAAAGACTCCTCTTTTTCTTTTTAACAGATCATATTTCCTGGCACGGTTATGAGAATATTAGTGCTCATTAAATCCAAACCCTCCCTTCTGTCACTTCCTAGCCTTCTAACCACACTGGAGTTACCAAGATGACTCGTTGGTTCATTTCCCTTTCTACCTGCAGCTGCACAATTCTTTTGCTTTGTTGAGGTGGTTCCACTCTTTATATCTGTTCTCACTCCTTATAGAAAAACTTTCTCTCATATCAGCCAGGACTCTTCTCCCTGCTTCCATCTTCATCCTTTGCCCTCCCTGCTTGTCATTTTAGTGTATTTTCTTTTCCCCTTCTTCTCTTTTAACCAACATGAATTATACCCCTTTTTTTTCTTTTTATGAGCCTTGCTATCTCACATAACAGAGAAGTCCAGGTTTGAGACTTCATTTCCCTGTGTTGGGACCCAAAGCTGTGAGGTCTGTCTCGCTCCCCAGGTATTCCTCCTGGTTTATCTGCATGTGAATGTGGGACCACCCGCTTCACCAGCTGCCACCTTGCTGGTCCGCCAGCTGCTGTCTTGCTTGCCCTGTTCTACAATGGGTCCACCAGCTGCCGCCCTGACTGCCCCAGCCCTCTACCACCACTTTGTTTCAAGTCCTCTCCACCAGGCTGCTTGTCTCCACCCCTCTTACCGGTCTGGATGGATGTTTCATTTTTAACTCTTCCGTTGTCAGATTTCTATATAGTTTGATTTTCAGTCAGTTCTGATTGTTTTTTCTTTGTAAATTGTTGTTGTTCTTGTTTTGGTTGTGCAAGGAGGCACAGTGTGTCTACCTATGCCTCCGTCTTGATTGGAAGTCCTGTTTTTTTCTAAACAAATTTATTGAAGCTCTTGTTACAGTGTGTTACAGCAAGATTATGTAGGTGCTGAACCCTTGGGAAACGAGATCTGCAGATCCCATTTATTTTTGAAATACCTGTGCCTTGAAGAATGCCTTGCACGTTTGTAGCACTAATACACTTTTATGAAATTTGTGTTCTCCAAGGAAAATATTTTTTCTTTTTGAAGTTAAGATATAATTTCCATATTCATACTATCACCTCCCAAATGGCATAACATGTTATTTTTCAGAACTGTTATAAAGGTTAATTTTAAAAAATTGAAAAATGCCTAATCAAGACCTAGAATTGTTGATTTCCATTTTATTTTCTATCACTGATCCTGCACTTTTTCATGATAACTAGCAGGTGGAGAGATGGTCCTTTCTCTCTCTTTCTCTTCTTAGCTCTGTCCTGTCTTCCCAATATTGTCCTGATCACAGAGATTAATTTTCTACCAGCAGTGAGATGTTAGCATTGTAACATTTTCCTTTCCGCTTAATCCTGACCAGGGGCTTTCCAACAATGCCTGAAAATGAAGAAGTGTCCTGGTTATAGTACTCTATACCCATTCATTAAATCATGCTTGAAAAGCCAAAGGGGGGAGTTCCTGGAAATCCAAAGAGACATATCCCATTTCTTCCTACCATCTCCAGATATTTGACCTTCCTCTCACCATATAACTCATAACCCATCCTACTTTACTTTCTCCTAGGATCTTGAAACAAAACTCATGCTAGTGACGCAGGACAGTAAGAAGCTAAAAAAGTTCCTTGGCAAGTGGAACAGGGCAACTGAGACAGATAGCTGAACAAGTGGCTGAGCAATTTACAGCCAGATACATAAGGTCACCTCACTAAAGATAACGTTTGTTAAAGATAATGGCTGTATTTCAGCTCCAGACCCAGAAAAGCAGCAAAACCAGGCAGGCAATGCCAGGAACAAGTGGAATGCCTAATGACCTCCTGCCCTGGTGTGGAGCCATCAGTAGAGGCCATGAGCCTTAGAGAACACACCTGGAAAACTGATGAATATTTTGCTAAAAACCTCCCCTGAGTCCTCCCCTAAGACTCCCATCTGTAAGAGAGAGAGAAAAGCCTCAAGTAAAGGACACAGGGTGTGCTCTCCCTCTGGGGACCAGCTCCCTTTATGCTCTTCTTCCCTCACTGCTCCCCTGCCCCAAGACGGTCATCTCCTAAACTCTTAGGGACCCCATGTGAAACCAGGGGAGCAATGGGCAGCAGAAGCTATACAGAGCTGATCCCCTGAACCTGTCTCCAAGTACCCCTTTTCTCTGACTTCCCCATGAACGAAGCAGCCAAGCCTAGGCTCTCCTGTTGCATTTTCTGTGCTAAGCCCTTCCTTGTTTCACTGCCCCCAGCTTTAATAAACATACTCTCAGTCACTGGGACTCAGGTTGTGAAAACTTCCCTGCACAAAGTCAATAACCACACACTAGTGGCCAGCCCGAGGCAGACCCACTCAGGGCCAGGCCCCCTGTCTGGCACCACTAGGACTACTGCAGTGGCATGTGTGGTGGAGATGAGTGATGTTACTCACTCACTGGCTGTATAAAAAGGAAATTGTTAAGTAATGGGAATTTTCATAAAGGGCCTTAGTCCAGCAAATCAACCAGCTTCATCTTTAAAAAAATAGAGTCTAGGAGAAGCATCTGGGATTCAAGGACTGAGTTCTTGGATGCTACTCCTGAGGGAAGAAAAGAAACATTTGTAGAACACTCTTCTTTTTCTTTCCCTACTCATCCAATAGAGCAACATTGTAAATACACAGAACTTTTTTTAAAGATTTTATTTATTTATCTTTAGAGGGGAAGGGAAGGAGAGAGGGAGAGAAACATCAATGTACGGTTGCCTTTCATGCATCCCCTGCTGGGAAGTGGCCTGCAGGGAACTGGCCTGCAACCCCGGCATCATGTGCCCTGACTGGGAATTGAACTGTGATTGTCTGGTTCGCAGGCCCATGCTCAATCCACTGAGCTACATCAGCCAGGGCTAAAACACAGAACTTTTGGAAATAAAGCTCCTCTGTCTCACTGCCACCTCCCTAGTCTTGCTCTTCCTGTACATATACAATGCCTGGCTTACCAGCTGTTTGTTTTGCTACTTTGTATTTGTACACTTCAGTTCATCACCTTCCTAAAGAAGTAACTGCTGGACTTCTGGCCAATATAGAGGCATAGGTGGAAACACTGTACCTCCCCGCACAACCACATTTAAGGACAACAAAGATTCAGAAACAAAACCACAACCAAAACACACAGAAAAGTGAACTATATTGAAGTCCAACAACAATGAACCATTCATCCAGACCGTAAGAGGGGCAGAGTCAGCAGCCAGCAGACAGGGGTCCTGGCAGAAAAAGGCAGTGGTTAGTGGACCCAGGAGGTGCAGGGATGAAAACCCAGTAAGGCTTGCAAGGTGGCTGGCCGCAGACACACATTCGACTGCATATAAACCAGGCAGGTCAGTGAGACAGACCGCGCAACCCAGAGCCACAGTGATGGGAAATAAACTCTAAAAGCACCAATTAAAAAAAATTGGGAAACATATTTGCCAATGATACCTCAGACAAAGGGTTAATCTCCAAAATATACAAAGAACTTACATGACTCCACTCTAGGAAGACATTGAACCCAATAAAAAAATGGGAAAAGGACTTGAACAGACACTTCTCCAAAGAGGACATACAGAATATCCAGAGACACATGAAGAGGTGCTCAATATCGTTAGCTATCAGAGAGATGCAAATTAAAACCACAATGAGATACCACTTTACACCAGTCAGGATGGCTATCATAAACAAAGCAACCAACAACAAATGTTGGAGAGGTTGTGGAGAAAAGGGGTCCTGAGTTCACTGTTGGTGGGATTGCAGACTGGTACAACCATTATGGAAAACAGTATGGAATTTTCTCAGAAAAATAAAAATTGACCTGCCTTTTGACCCAGCAATTCCGCTGCTAGGATTATATCCCAAGAATCCTAAAACATCAATTTTAAAGAACCTATGCACTACAATGTTCATAGCAGCACAATTTACAATAGCCAAGAGTTGGAAGCAACCTAGGTGCCCATCAGTAAATGAATGGATCCAAAAATTGTGGTACATATACACAATGGAATTCTATGCAGCAGAGAGAAAGAAGGAGCTACTACCCTTTGCAACAACATGGATGGAACTGGAAAGCATTATGCTGAGTGAAATAGGCCAGGCATTGAAGGACAAATACCATATGATCTCACCTTTAACAGAAAGCTAAATAACAAAATAAACAATCAAATAGAATAAAAACAAAGACACTAAAATAGAGAACAAGTGGGCAGCGACCAGAGGGGAGAGGGAAGAAAGTTTAAGGGGAATAACGGGGAGGGATTTTGAAGAACAAGTATGAAAGACACAGGGATGAGGACTGTGGGGGGGAGAATGGGAGGGAAATGGGGAGGCAGGGCGGAGGGGGTGGCTGGGATGGGAGAAAATGACAAAAGAAAACTGTACTTGAAAAATAACTAAATAAATTTTAAAAAATAAATAAAGTGTAAAAAATTAAAAAAAACTTGGGGGTTGAGGTGCTGGGAGAGGCTCCCAGCCTCACAGGAGAGTTTGTTGGGGAGACCCACAGGGTCCTAGAACATACACAAGCCCACACACCCAAGAACCAGCACCAGAAGGGCCCAATTTGCTTGTGGGAAGTGGCAGAGGGGACTGAAATCTGAGAGAGCGAACAAACGCCATTGCTCCCTCTCTGACCCCACTCCCAGTCACAACCCAGTGATTGGTTAGACCCTCCCTGGTGAATACATAAGCTTCTGCCCTCATACCTAACAGGTGCAAACAGACCAAAACAATATGGCTCAAGAAGAAGAACAGCTCAAAACCCCAGAGCCAATACTTCTAAGTGACCAAGAGATAGCCAACCTTTCAGATGCACAGTTCAAAACACTGGTGATCAGGATGCTTACAGAACTGCTTGATTTTAGTCACAAATTAGACAAAAAAATGAAAGCTACCCTAAGTGAAATGAAGCAAAATGCACAGGGAACCAATAGTGATGGAAACAAACCTGGGACTCAAATCAAGGGAATGGACCAAAAGGAAGAAAAAAAACCAAACAGAAAACAATGAAGAAACAAGAATTCAAATAAATGAGGAGAGGCTTAGAAATCTCTAGGACATCTTTAAACGTCCCAACATCCGAATTATAGGGGTACCAGAAGGGGAAGAGAAACAGCAACAAGTGGAAAACTTATTTGAACAAATAATAAAAGAGAACTTCCCCAATCTGGCAAAGGAAATAGACTTCCAAGAAGTCCAGGAAGCTCAGAGAGTCCCAAAGAAGTTGGACCCAAGGAGAAACACACCAAGGCACATCATAATTACATTAGCCAAGATTAAAATGAAGGAGAGAATCCTAGAAGCAGCAAGAGCTAAGGGGACAGTCACCTACAAAGGAGTTCCCATCAGACTGTCAGCTGATTTCTCAAAAGAGACCTTACAGGCAAGAAGGGGCTGGAAAGAAGTATTCCAAGTCATGAAATCCAAAGACCTACATCCAAGATTGCTCTATCCAGCAAAGCTCTCATTTATAATGGAAGGGCAGATAAAGTGCTTTTCAGATAAGGTCAAATTCAAGGAGTTCATTATCACCAAGCCCTTATTATATGAAATGTTAAAGGAACTTATCTAAGAAAAAGAAGATAAAAAATATGAACAGTGAAAGGACAGCAAATTCAGTTATTAACAACGACACCTAAAACAAAAGCAAACTAAGAGGACAGAAACAGAACCACAGAAATGGAGATCACATGGAGGGTTAGCAACAGGGGAGTTGGAGGAGGAGAGAGGGGAGAGAAGTACAGAGAATAAGTAGCATAGATGATAGGTAGAAAATAGACAGGGGGAGGGCAAGAATAGTATGGGAAATGTGGAAGCTAAAGAACTAGTGACACATGGACATGAACTCAAGGGGGAAATGTGAGGGGAGGGGTGTGCAGGGTGGAGGGGAATAAAGGGTAGAAAGGGGACAATTGTAATGGCATAGTTAATAAAATATATCTTTAAAAAAAGAAGTCACTGCTCTGCCTAGCCTCCACTGCCTTTTGTACAACAGGTCCTCTCAGAGTATTTGCTCTCATCTGTCACTGTTTAATCTGAGCGTTCACTCCAGGCAATCTCCTGATATTAATTCATGCTTCCAGCACCTGGTACTGCTCTGAATCGTATTGTCCTTCTCTGCTTCAAGTCTCACTTCTGTAAATGAGCTACATTTTCAAATTTTGTATAAATACTCCAACCTACATGAATATGTCCTATTTCTACTATTTAAAAAATCTTGTTACTTTTTAATTATAATCACTTATATTTTTATTGTAATTTATAATGCTTATATTTACTCTTAATAAATTGTTCATCAATTCAACTACTATTAATGGTTCCCTGCTCTGAGCCAGGAGTTTCTCTGGGACCTGAGGGAGGATGGCCCACAAAGATCACACAGTCTCTGACTCAGGGAGTGAGTGCTGTACGTGTGCTTCTTTCCCAGTAGATGTCGATCCTCCCGAGGTCTCCATCTTGGTATTCCCAGCCTCCAGAACACTCTTTTGAACAAAGAAGGTGTTCAATGAGTATTTGTTCTTTGATTTCACCAGTTATGTTCCATGCTTCCATGGTTTACAGAGCATTTAGCACAATGCTTGACATTCTTAGGTGATCAGGTGAATTTTGCTTTTCAATTGACTTCTTTGTATCAAGAGGAAATTAAGATGGGTGTTAGGAAGAGTTTCCTTTTCTGACTTTTTTAAAAAAATATTTATTTATTTATTTATGTTTAGAGGGGAAGGAGAGAGGGAGAGAAACATCAATGTATGGTTGCCTCTAGTGCATCCCCTGCTGGGAAGTGGCCTGCGGGGAACTGGCTTGCAACCCAGGCATGTGCCCCGACTGGGAATTGAACTGTGATCCTCTGGTTCGCAGACCTGCGCTCAATCCACTGAGCTACACCAGCCGGGGCTCCTTTTCTGACTTTGAAAGTGATGAGTATGGAGGTAATCTCTGAGGGCATTCTCCCCTCAACTCCCCTCTTTGCATTTGCACATTTTACTTATCAACTTCTTCCCTAGATGTAACTGCCCCTTTCCTCTCAGTGATTTGTAAAGTATCTGAGGCCATGCTCCCCTATCATTCTCATTTCTTTTTTTTTTAATTTATTTTTTTATTGATTATGCCATTACATTTGCTCTATTCCCCCCTCCCTTCCCCTCCACCCTGCATACCCCTCCCCCACCATTTCCCCCTTTAGTTCATGAACATGTGTCTCAAATTCTTTAGATTCTGTATTTCCCCTACTATTCTTACCCTCCCCCCCTATCTATTTTCTATCTACTGTCTATGCTACTTATTTTCTGTACCTTCTCCCCCCTTCCCCTCCTCCCACTCCCCTGTTGCTAACCCTCCTTGAGATCTTCATTTCTATGGTTCTGCTCCTGATCTAGCTATCCTCTTAGTTTGCTTTTGTTTTAGGTGTGGTTCTTAATAACTGTGAGTTTGCTGTCCTTTCACTGTTCATCTTTTTTATCTTCTTTTTCTTAGGTAAGTCCCTTTAACATTTCATATAATAAGGGCTTGGTGATGATGAACTCCTTGAATTTGGTCTTATCTGAGAAGCACTTTATCTGTCCTTCCATTCTAAATGAAAGTTTTGCTGGGTAGAGCAATCTTGGTTGTAGATCTTTGGTTTTCATGACTTGGAATACCTCTTTCCAGCCCCTTCTTGCCTGTAAGGTCTCTTTTGAGAAATCAGCTGACAGTCTGATGGGAACTCCTTTGTAGGTGACTGTCCCCTTAGCTCTTGCTGCTTCTAGGATTCTCTCCTTCATTTTAATCTTGGCTAATGTAATTATGATGTGCCTTGGTGTGTTCCTTCCCGGGTCCAACTTCTTTGGGACTCTCTGAGCTTCCTGGATTTCTCGGAAGTCTATTTCCTTTGCCATCTTGGGGAAATTCTCCTTTATTATTTGTTCAAATACTTTTCAACTGGTGGTTGTGCCTTTCCCCCTTCTGGTACCCCTATAATTCGGATGTTGGAACGTTTAAAGATGTCCTGGAGGTTCGTAAGCTTCTCCTCATTTTTCTGAATTCTTATTTCTTCTTTCCTTTCTGTTTGATCATTTTTTTCTTCCTTCTGGTCCTCTCCCTTGATTTGAGTCCCAATTTTCTTTCCATTACTATTGGTATCTTTTGTATCACCATTCATTTCAATTAATTTAGCTTCCATATGTTTCTCTAATTTGTGACTAAAATCAACCAGTTCTGTAAGGATCCTTATAACCAGTGTTTTGAACTGTGCATCTGAAAGACTGGCTATTTCTTCATCACTTAGGTCTATCGGTTCTGGGGCTCTGAGTTGTCCTAGAGCCATTTTTGGTCTATTCGTTCTGTTAAGTGAGCGGAGCGAAGCCTTAGTTGTTTACCAGGACGGGGCGACCCAGGTCGCTGGTTTGTGATGCTGTGTGTGGGGGCAGGGTCAGAGAGGGAGCAATGGTGTTCCTCTCCGCTAGCCCAGCGCATCCAGTCACTCACACGCCTCGGGCTTGTTTATCTGATCCTAATTGTGCGAGCCTGCTGCACCGCGTGGGTTTCCCTTCTCACTGGTTTCTCCGCACGTAAATGCGCGCGACCGATCGACCCACCGCGCCTCTTCCCTGTGCGCTCCGGCAGCCAGCTCGCTGGCGATCAGCGCCCTCGGTTGCCTGCGCGCACCGCGCACCACCCTGGGAATTTTTTCTTGCTAACCTGCTCTGCTGCTGGCCTCGCTCCTCGTACTGGTCCAGCCGAGTATCTAGTTGTCCTTTGGACTCCGTATTGTCGATTTTCCGTGTGGCTTGGTTGTGACTGCTGTTAAAAATAGTTGTTCTTAGATTTGGTTGTGCACAGAGGCGAGGTGGACCCTCCACCTATGTCTCCATCTTGGCGGAAGTCCTCATTTCTCTTTCTTAACCACAGAGACTGAGAGGCTTCCAGCCCCTGTATGACGTGCTAATTGAGGATCCTTAGGAGTCTTCCTAGTGCAGCCCACAGCACTCACTAGTTATGCCCAATAATTTCTCACTGCCCCTATTTCAGTATTATACTTGTGCTTACTGATCAATCCTTTTTATATGACTAGTGAACTTTAGATTCTATTTAAAAAATACTTTTCTGCCCTGGCCGGTGTAGCTCAGTGGATTGAGCACGGGCCTGCGAACCAGACAATCTTGGTTCGATTCCCAGTCAGGGCACATGCCTGGGTTGCAAGCCAGTTTCCTGCAGGCCAATTCCCAGCAGGGGACGCACGAAAGGCAACCATACATTAATGTTTCTCTCCCTCTCTCCTTCCCTTCCCATCTAAAGATAAATAAAAATTAAAAAAAAAACTTTTCTCCTTCACCTCACACCTGTCAGAGTGGCCATCATCAATAAATCAAGAAACAAGTATTGATGAGGATGTGGAGGAAAGAAAACCCTGTGCACTGTTGGTGGGGATGCAGACTGGTGCAGCCACTGTGGAAAACAGTATGAAGTTGCCTCCCTCCTGTATGGAGGTAACAGTGTGGAGAAACTGCCTTATGATCCAGAGATTCCATTGACAGGATTGTGTCCAGTAAAACCCAAAATGCTAATCCAAAGAATATATGCATCCTATGTTCATTGCAGCCTAAGTGCCATCAGTGAATGAGCGGATTAAGAAGCCGTGGTACACTTACACAATGGAATTGTACTCTGCTATAGAAGAGAAGGGATTCTTACCATTTGTGACAATGTGGATGGGCCTGGAGATTATTATGCTAAGTGAAATAAGCCAGTCAGAGAAAGAAAATACCATATGATCTCACTTATGTGTGGAATCTAATGGACAAAATAAACCGATAAACAAAATAGAAACAGAGGCGTGGATACATGGAACAGACTAACAGCTGTCAGAGGGAAGGAGTGTTGAGGATATGGGTGAAAAAGATTAAGGGATTAAGCAAAATAAACAAACAAACTCATAAACACAGACACTATGGTAATTCCCAGAAGGAAAGGTGGGTGAAGAGAAGTAGAAGAGGTAATGAGGGGATAAATGGTGCTAGAAGGAGACTTGACTTGTGGTGGTGAACACACAATACAATATGCATATGATGTATTTTAGAATTGTACACATGAATGTATATAATTTTATAAAATATTTTATTTATTCTAGACAGAGCGGAAGAGGGAAAAAGAGAGGAAGAGAAACATCGGTGTGTGGTTGCCTCCTGAGCAGCCCCTACTGGGGACATGGCCCACAACCCAGGCATGTGCCCTGACTGGGAATCGAACTGGTGACCCTTTGGTTTGCTGGCTAGCACTCAGTCCACTGAGCCACACCAGCTAGGGTGAAACCTATGTAATTTTATTAGTCAATATCACCCCAATAAATTCAACAAAAAATAAAATAAAATTTTCCTTAAAAGTCATGAAGGTATTCCTTAATATTATCTTCTAAGGGCTTTATTGCATTACTTTTTATGTATAGAAATACAATTTTACTGGGATCAATTCTGTGGATGATGTGAGATGAGTGTCTAATTTTTACTTTTTTCAATAATGATATCCAATTGGTCAATCAGCAATAACTGATAAGAGTATCTTTTTCTGGCTGCTCAATTAAAAACAATAAGGTCACAAAAGAGAACTTACTGTGTGATTCAATTTATGTAATCCTACTAAGCATGTTTAGAGATAAATACCAGCTTGGGAAGGTCCACTGAAAAGCAAGAAAGTGTTAGCTGTAGAAGTCTGGACAGTGAGCTATTTCAGTGGGGTGGGTGAGGAGTGTGGATGGGCAGAGGCAGGTTATGGGCTTGTGGGGTGTTGGCCCAGTGTTCCATTTCTTGATCTGGGTGGTGGTTCCATGAATGTTGACATTATAATCAGTTAAATTGTACATTCATGCTCTATTTCACTATAAAGTATTTTAAGTGTAAAATAGTTAATATCTTGATCAGCTCTTAGTAATCCATCTTTATTGATCACTACTAAGTGATCAGTATTTTTCAGTGAGCTAAGGATACAGCAGTTAACTAAAAATACAGTGTGATACAATCCACTCCTTGCAAGGCTATGATGAGAATTAAATGAAATAGACTGTCTGGAAGTACATAATCCAGTGCCTTGTAGAAAGGAAATGGTAACTTATTTTTTGATTTATCCTTCATTTGTCAGTGAAAAATCCATGACAACCAGAGTTGGGTTAATAGAGCTCATTCGCAGTCTCCATCTGTTCTACAACAGGAATAGCAGTGAGCTACCAGTGTCCAGTTTTTTATTTGTGCTTTTAAACCATAGCCAGGAACCTCCCACACAGGTATAAAAAAAATCAGGCATCATGTCTCCATCATTCTAAATGCCCAACTCCTCTGGTCCTCACTCCGTGTTTTGCTTTACTCTATAACTAGTCCCTCCTCACTAACCACCTCCTTATTTACTCCACCAAAGGAAATTTTAGGTCTTTCTAATCAACATCCATCTCAGTCATCCTGTCTTTCTTGATTTCTACCCAAGACTAAATAAGACCTACTGGTCAGATTAATCTGGTGGAAAGAAGTGACACTGTCTCACTCTTTATCCCCACTGGTTTAGAAAAGAAAAAAAAACCCACTTATCTGAGAATGGATGCTGATTTCTAGTAACTCTCCTTCTCCCTCTTCCTCTCTTTCCCCCCATTTTCTCCAAAGTGTTTCTCCCAAAAAGAAAGAACCAGACCTCCACTGATATGAGGATTGATCCTTTAGTGTTACCCTTCTTCATCAAAACCCAATTTTTAATGCATATCTGGGAACTCCAAAGATGCACGGTATTCCCACCATCCATTCCTGAGGTCTATTCCTATTGTCATCACGCTAATCTCTGTGCCCAATTGCCTCATATCTACTTTTTATTGCTAAAGGTATTCATAGTTAACATTTTTCTCTGCTCCCATTGCCATCTTTCTAAATCATGTAATTTCTTTACTATTTTTCAATGCCTTTCCTAGTTTAGCTCTGCACATCTACCAATCTCTCAGAATTATTTAAAGAGGAATTTCAATTCCTATCAAACAAGACTCTTCTTTACCACCTCCTGATCACCACCTTCCAACACACATGCTTTTCACTGTTGTTCTGGCTCCCCAGTTAGTCCCTAACCAGCTTGAAACATAATCAGTCTTCTGCTTAACTCTCACTTCCTTTAGAACTTACAGTTATACAAATACTTCCTTTCTGTTTTATGTTATAAATTGTAGTTCATTTTAACCATTTTGTTTCATCTTGAAAATGTTGCCAATTTGTGTTTTGTTTTTCATAACACATCTATTATAGTTCCTTTCATCTTGTTTTATATTAATTTAAAATGTATCCCTTCACTGTGGATTTTAGTTTCTCTTAAAATAGTATCTAAATAATATACATACTATATATATAGTATGTATATTATTTATACACACGATATAGTATGTATAAATTGATGCATATATGTGTGTGTGTGTGTGTGTGTGTATATATATATATATATATATATATATATATATATATATATATATATAAATTGTATCCCCAGCATTAAGGGAATTCTGTGCACATAGGAAGCACTCAATACATACTTTGTGAATTGAGCATCCAGACTAAATTGTATATATATGTACATGTACCTGTGGTAGGTTTGCAGGTAAAATTTGCCAATAGTGAAGAGATAGATACAGCAAAAAAAATGTGAGGAATAGATATTAAAATTTTTTTCTGAAGGGAGGGGAAGACGGCATCGGAGTAGGATGGAGCGGATTCCATTTCCTGTACACGTGGGAGAAAATCCTGGCAGATCTACTGAGGAACAGCGCAATAAACAACAGTTCCCCAGCATTTATAAAAATAAGATGCAAGAGATTGTGACAGACAATGAAGGACCAGACAGGACAGGTCACTGGGGTCTTGGGGACCTGAGTAAGAGCAGCAGCGGCTGTGGCTGGTGCCCTCGGCCAGCGCCTTAGCGGCCTTCGTCGGGGGCCAGAGGCATTGGTCTGTGAACAGCGCCAGAGGCGTCGGCCACAGGAGCCACAGCACTCAGCACCATCAATAGGCAACCAGAGCCTGGGGCGTCGGCCATGGACTCTTCAGGAGCTCCAGCACCAGTCGGGTCTACAGCAGACTGTGGGAGACTTGGGCCTGCTACAGGGTCCTTGGGAGAGAGCTGGGTCATCAGCTCCCTCCCTCTCCTTCTAAGTAAGGCTGGGCAACACAGGGGAGAGACCTTTCTGTCTGAGTTTACAGAGAGGGAGATAAGGACAAAGGCCGAGTTCAACTGCGGACAGTGTGGTCGCCACCCCAGGATATCTGAGAGGCACATTGTCATCACTGGTCTGGCTGGGGATTGGGCTGGGCTGAGAGGCAGGCTTTCTGGAGAAGTTTTTTTGGAAAGTGGATGAGGTGTTCTCCTGCTAGGGCAGCAAGCCAAGCAATCCAGGGGAGGCGGGGAAGCTCTTGAGCTTCCCACAGAACTGGGAGGGACCGTGCCAGATCCCTCTGGACCCAGGCAGCCTGGCGAACATGTGGGCACCCACATCCCCATGGGGCAGCCTAGCTGGCTCCTGCGCACCTTCACCCCAGCCCACAGAGAGGACCCCTGGAGAAGATGCTCTGAAAAGAAACTCGACTGCCTTGGTGGAACGCTGGGGAGAGACTAGCTCTTGGGAGAGCACTCTCAAAAAGACCACACCAATGGACCCTCAGCCTGCTGCAACCAGAAAAACTGATTTGGACAGTTTAAAACCAACACAAGATGGGGGTTTTTTTGGTGGTTTTTTTTCCTTAGTATCTTTTTTTTTAGTAATCTTATACCTTTCTAATTTTATTATTGTTTTTCTTTCAATACTTCTTCCCTCTCCTTTCTTTTTTCCTGTTTTAGTTCTTCTTCCTGTCTTTCCAAACTTATTGCCTTTTCCTCCCTTCTCCTCCTTTTTTTTGTTTGTTTGTTGCTTTGTTTTCTTTTACCTACAAGGGACACAAATAACTGGGAACCGCAAAAAGGTCAGAATGGGCCCCCAAAGAGGGGGCATCCCAACAGTAGAGACAGAGAGACAAACTTCACTTTGCTATAGCAGATAAGCCACAAGTTGATGCATGTTTATATTATTTTTCATTATTCTCACTTCTTTTATATTTTAATAGTATCTTTGTATTCCTCCTCTTTCTGTATAGGCTTCTTAGCCTTGGCTGGTTATATTGTATTATTTGACAGGTTTCCCCTGTTCTCTCCTCCAGAGTATTGCTAATTTTCTATGCTTCACTCCACTTGTTTTCCTTTAACACACTACCCAAAGTTCTATACCCCCTATTCAGACAGATCACATAGAGTCTGTCATAATGTTGTTGCTCTAATATTATTGTAAATAATAGCTGTTCTATACAACTGTAAATACTTCACAACACATCTCCTGGATCTTAGCCCACTTTACAGGTTCCTGAATTTTATTGCTGTAGTAATTAACTCTATTCGCTCACACACTACACCTATTTACTATTCTTTACTCTCACTTTACCTCAAAATCTGACTGCCCACAACCTCACTGCTTTCTAGATCCAAATCACAAGCCTTCCCTCCCAAACAAGAGACTTATCTTTTGTCCATCCTTTCTTAAAAGTGGCAAGCTGGGTTGAAGATTATGGTTAACACTATACATACCTAAAGACCTTCTATCTCTTCTCTACTGGCTGACTGTAAATATCATAAAATACTCTCCCACTGCCATAAACCATTTTGCCTCCCCCCTCCAACTGACCAAACACACACACACACAAAGGAGTAGGTGGAAGCGAAGAACATCAAGATACCTGAAGGAGACTGCACCACTGAATTTCACAGGCATTCCACCACAGAACTTCACACCATAAACCCAGAGAGTCAGAACAGATTAAGTTAAGAAGCTGAGGCAAACAAGAAGAGTCTCATAAACAATGGGAAGAACAAGAAACAATCCCCAAATGAAAGGAAAAGAGGAAGCCTCAGAAAGAATGTTAGATGAAATAGAGGCAAGTCAACTATCAGATATTGAATTCAAAGCACTGGTTATCAGGAAATTCAAAGAGCTCACAATGAGCTGCCAGAAACTACAGGAGAGCTAAAATGAACTCACCGCAAACTATATCAATATGAAAAAGGAAATAGAAACTATCAGCAAAGGCCAAGAGGAAATGAAGAATACAATTTCTGAACTGAGGAACACAGTGGAAGGAATGAAAAGCAGGATTGATGAAGCAGAAGATCGGATCAGCGAGTTGGAGGAAAAAAACTCTCAGAAAGAGCAAGAAAAGGAAAAGAGGCTCAGAAAGAATGAAGAGGGATTAAGAAAAATGCAAGACAATATGAAACGTAATAATATCCAAATAATAGGGATACCAGAAGGAGAAGAAGAAGAACAAGGGATAGAAAATCTACTTGAAAAAGTAATGATGGAAAACTTCCCTAATTTGATGAGAGAAAAAAAATCACACAAATCCAGGAATCACAGAGAGTCCCAATCAAGAGGAACCCAAAGAGGCCCACTTCAAGACACATCATCATTAAAATGGCAAAATTTCAAGACAAAGAGAGAATCTTAAAGGCAGCAAGGTAGAAAAAGGAAGTAACATACAAGGGAGCCCTAATAAGGTTAGCTGCTGTCTTCTCAATGGAAACACTCCAAGAAAGAAGAGAATGGCAAAAAATATTCCAAGCAATGAGAACCAGAGGCCTTCAACCAAGGTTACTTTATCCAGCAGGGCTCTCAATCAAGATAGGAGGCCAAATAAAGAGCTTCCAAGACAAAAGAAGTCTAAAAGAATACACCTCTACCAAACCAGCTCTGCAAGAAATACTAAAAGGACTGCTTTAAGGAAAGGAAGGAAAAGAAAAAGACAATGAGAAGCAAAGGTATAAAAATGACAATGAATAAGTACCTATCAGTAATAACCTTAAGTGTAAATGGCTTAAATGCTCCAATCAAAAGACATAGAATAGCTGAATGGATAAGAAAGCATGACCCACACATATGCTGCCTACAAGAGACCCACCTCAGGACAAAAGACCATCACAGACTAAAAGTGAAGGGCTGGGAACAAATTTTCCAAGCAAACAGACAAGAAAAAAAAGCTGGGATAGCAATTCTCATATCAGACAAAATAGACTTCAAAAAAGGGCCATAAAGAGAGACCCAGAAGGTCACTTCATAATACTCAAGGGAAGAATCCATCAAGAAGACATTAACATCATAAATATATATGCACCCAACATAGGAGCACCCAAATATATAAAGAAAATCTTAGAGGGCTTCAAGAAGATATTGACAGCAACACAATTATACTAGGGGATTTTAACACACCACTGTCAAAAATAGACAGATCTTCCAAACAAGATATTAAATAAGATATTGTGGCATTGAACAACACCTTAGATGCAATGGACTTAACTGATATATATAGAGCCCTTCATCCCAAAGAAGCTAAATACACATTCTTTTCAAATGCACATGGAACATTTTCAAAGATAGACCACATGATAGGACACAAAAGGAGCCTCAACAAATTCAAGAAAACTGAAATCATGCCAAGCATTTTCTCTGACCACAAGGGACTGAAATTGGAAACCAACCCCAAAGGAAAAAACCCAAAACACCCAAAATCATGGAGACTGAATGGTATGCTATTAAACAATGAATGGGTCAAGAATGAAATTAGGGAAGAAATCAAAAAAGTTTCTGGAAACAAATGAAAATGAACTCACAACAACCCAAAACTTATGGGACACAGTGAAGGCAGTCCTGAGAGGGAAGTTCATAGCAATACAAGCCTATCTAAAAAACATAGAAACATTTCAAACAAACAACCTAACCCTACACCTACAAGAACTCAAGGAACAACAACAAAGACAGCCCAGAGCAAGTAGAAGAAGGAAACAACCAAGATCAGAGCAGAATTAAATGAAATAGATACCAAAAGCACAATTGTAAGGATCAATGAATCCAGGAGCTGTTTTTTTTTAAGATAAACAAAATTGACAAGCCATTAAGTAGGCTCATCAAGAAAAGAAGAGGACCCAAATAAACACAATCAGAAAGGAAAGAAGAGAGATTACAACTGACACCCAGAAATAGAAGGAATTGTAAGAAATTACTACAAAGAACTGTATGCCAAGAAATTTGAAAACCTAGGTGAAATGGACAAATTTCTAGAAAAATATAATCTCCCAAAACTCAATGAAGAAGCAGAAAGCTTGAACATACTAATAGCACCAGATGAAATTGAAGCAGTAATCAAAAAACTCCCATCACACAAAAGCCCTGGACCAGATGATTTCACAGGAGAATTCTACAAAGCGTTTAAAGGAAGAGCCAACCCCTAACCTTCACAGACTATTCCCCAAAATCCAAAATGATGGAAGACTCCCAAACTCTTTTTATGAAGGCAGCATCATCATAATCCCAAAACCAGATAAAGACACAACAAAGAAAGAAAACTTCAGGCCAACATCGCTGATGAACATAGACACTAAAATCCTCAAAAAAATATTGGCAAATCGCATTCAACAATACATTAAAAAGATCTACACCATGTCTAAGCCGGATTCATCCCAGGGATGCAAGGATGGTTCAATATTCGCAAATCAGGAAATGTAATACATCACATAAAAAAAAGCAAAAACAAAAATCACATGATCATATCAATAGATGTGGAAAAAGCTTTTGATAAGGTACAACACCCATTCGTGATAAAGGCACTCAGCAAAGTGGGAATAGAGGGAGCATTCCTCAACATAATAAAGGCAATATACGAGAGACCTACAGCTAACATCATACTCAATGAGCAAAACTTAGAGCTTTCCCACTAAGATCAGGAATAAGACAAGGATGTTTGCTTTCATCATTCCTATTCAACATAGTATTGGAAGTCCTAGCCAAAGCAATCATACAAGGGAAAAAAAAATAAAAGGTATCCAAAATGGACAGGAGGAAGTAAAACTGTCATTGTTTGCAGATGACATGACAGTCTACATAGAAAATCCTATAGACTTCACAAAAAAACCACTTGACCTAATAAATTTTGTAAAACAGCAAGATACAAAGTCAATATTCAGAAATCAAAGGCACTTTTGTACACCAACAATGAAACATCAGAAACAGAAATCAGCAAAAAATTTCATTTGATGTAGCAACAAGAAAAATAAAGTACCTAGGAATGAACCTAACCAAGGAGGTAAAAGACCTTTACTCAGAAAACTACACAACACTGAAGAAATAAATTAAGAAAGACACAAATGGAAGCATGTACCATGCTCATGGATTGGAAGAATTAACATAATTAAAATGTCCATACTACCCAAAGTGATTTATAAATTTCATGCAATTCCTATTAAAGTACCAAGACATATTTCACAGATATAGAACAAACAGTTCAAAAATTTATGTGGAATCATAAACAACCCCAAATAGCTGCAGCAATTTTGAGAAAGAAGAACAAAGTAGGAGAGATCACAATACCTGATATCAAACTGTATTACAAGGTCACTGTAATCAAAACAGCCTGGTACTGGCATAAGAACAGACACATAGACCAATGGAACAGAATAGAGATCCCAGAAATAAACTCAAGTTTCTATGGTCAATTAATATTCAACAAAGTGGGCAGAAGTTTAAAATGGAGTAAAAATAGCCTTTTCAACAAATGGTTTTGGGAGATCTGGACAGCTACATGAGAAAAAAGATGAAACTCAATTACCACTCAATTACACCATACAGAAAAATAAATTTAAGGTGGATAAAAGACTTAAATGTAAGCTGTAACACCATAAAAGTCCTGGAGGAAAAAAAATGGAAGGAAAATCTTAGACATTCCACAAGCAACATCTTCACTGACACGTCCCCTAAAGCAAGGGACACAAAGGAAAGCAAGAACAAATAAAACCTTATCAAATTAAAAAATTTCTGCACAGCTAAAGAAAACAACATTAAAATGAAAAGAGAACCAACTATATGGGAAATAATTTTTCCAATGATACAAGGCGTTGATTTCCAAAATGTATAAAGAACTAGCATAACTCCACTCCAGGAAGACCAAAAACCTAGTTAAAAAATGGGCAAAAGAGCTGGACAGACAATTTCCCAAAGCGGACATACAGAGGGTCCAGAGACATATGAAATGATTCTCAGCATCACTAGCCATCAGAGAGATGTAAATTAAGATTACAATGAGATATCACTTCACACTGGTGAGAAAGGCCATCATGAACAAATCAACAAACAAGTGTTGGAGAGGATGTGGAGAAAAGGGAACCCTAGTGCACTGTTGGTGGGAATGCAGACTGGTACAGCCACTGTAAAAAAATAGTATGGAATTTCTTCAGAAAACTAAAAATAAAACTGCCTTTTGACCCAACAATTCCACTGCTGGGATTATACCCTAAGTGCCCTGAAACACCAATCCAAAAGAACCTATGCACCCCAATATTCATAGCAGCACAATTTACAATAGCCAAGTGCTGGAAGCAGCCTAAGTACCCATCAGTAAATGAGTGGATCAAAAATCTATGGTACATTTTCACAATGGAATTCTATGCAGCAGAGAGAAAGAAGGAGCTCCTATCATTTGTTACAGCATGATGGAACTGGAGATCATTGTGCTAAGTGAAATAAGCCAGGCGGTGATATGATCTCACCTTTAACTGGAACATAATCAACAAAAGAAAAAAGCAAACAAAATATAACCAGAGACATTGAAATTAAGAACAATCTAACAATAGCCAGAGCCGGGGGGAGGGGACAGTGTGAGGAAGGATTTTCAGGAACTACTATAAAGGACACATGAACAAAACCAAGGGGAAGGGTGGAAGCAAGGGAGGGAGGTGGGTTTGGCTTGGGTGGGGGATGGTGCTGGGAAAATGCAGACAACTGTAACTGAACAGCAATAAAGTAATTTTAAAAATTATTGGGTAACATTGGTTAATAGCATTGTATAAATTTCAGGTACACAACTTTATAAATAGCATCTGTTTATCCCACTGTATGCTCAACATCTCTAATCTAGTCTCCTTCCATCATCATGTATTTGGCCACTTTTAGCGTCTTCAGCTTCCCCTAATTTCCTTATCTCTCTGGACTGCACCATTCTGGCATCTGTATTACGAATTTGTTTGTTCATTTCTTTTTTTTTTAAAGATTTTATTTATTTATCTTTAGAGGGGAAGGGGGGAAGGAGAGAGGGAGAGAAATATCAATGTACGGTTGCCTTTTGTGCGTCCCCTGCTGGGAACTGGCCTGCAGGGAACCGGCCTACAACCCAGGCATGTGCCCTGACTGGGAATCGAACCGCGATCGTGTGGTTTGCAGGCCCGCGCTCAATCCACTGAGCTACACCAGTCAGGGCTGTTTGTTCATTTCTTGCTTTTTGTTTTGTATCCCATACATCAACGAAATCATATGGTTCTTCTCCCTTTTCCATTTGATTTATTTCACTTAGTGTGATCTATCCATGTTGTCACAAATGGTAATGTTTCACTTGTTTTTATGGCTGAGTAGTATTCCATTGTTTGTATGCACCACATCTTCTTTATCCAATGGTCTTTGAAGGGACACTTAGGTTGTTTCCATATCTTGGCTATTGTAAATTGTACTGCAATGAACATTTTATGCGTAAATGTTTTCAAAATTTTCAGATAGAACCTAGAGGAGGGATTGTTGTATGGTAGCTCTATTCTTAATTTTTTGAGGAGCAGTCATACTGTTTTCCATAGCGGTTGAGCTAAATACTTAACACATGCACACCAGCAATGTATTAGGGTTCCCTGTGCTCCAAATCCTCTCCAAATCTTATTTCTTGCCTTGTCTATAATAGCCATTCTAACAGGTGGGAGATGCTATTTTATGGTGGTTAAATTTGTATTTGCCTAATAGCTAGTGAAGTTGAGCATCTTTTCGTATACTTATTGGTCATTTGTATGTCTTTTTGGGAGAAGTGTCTATTCAGGTCCTCTGCCCATTTTTAATTGGATTGTTTGTCTTGTTGTTGAGTTGCATAAGTTCTCTCTATATTTTAGATATGAACCCCTTCTTGGAAATGTTATTTTCAAGTATCTCTTCCATTTTGTTGGTTGCCTTTTTGTTTTGTTGATGATTTCCTTAGCTGAGTTGAAGCTTTTTAGTTTGATATGGTCCCATTAATTTATTCTTGCTCTTACTTCCCTTGCCATTTAGGTCAAATTCATAAATTCCTCTTTAAGATTCATAAGTTTAGTATTGACTACTATGTTTTATTCTATACAATTTATTGCCAAGTCTTACATTTAGGTCTTTGATCCATTTTGAGTTCATTTTTGTTTATAGTGACAAATAGCTCTCTAGTTTCATTCATTTGTTTGTGGCTTTCCAAGTTTCCCAGAACCATTTATTGAAGTTTTCTTATCTCCATTGTATATATCTGGTTCATTTGTCAAAAATTATTTGCCAATTTATATGTGGGTTTATTTCTCAGCTCTCAATTCTGTTTCATTGGTCTGTGTGTCTTTTTTCCTGCCCAAACTGCTTTGACTATTGTAGCTTTTTAGTACAATTTGAAGTCAGAGAATGTGATGACTCTGGCTTTATTTTTATTCTCAGTATTGCTTTGGCTATTCAAGGTCTTTTGTGGTTTCATACTAATTTGAAATATTTTGGTTTTATTTCTGTGAAAAATGCCATTATATCTACATATTTCATTAAGTATGCATTTTTCACTAGGTACTATGGCATTTTAACAATGGCAATACTTCTCTTCAGTGAACGCAAAATAGCTTTTTATTTCTTTGTCTCTTAAATTTCTTTGAATAATGTCTTGTAGTTTTCAGTACAGGTCCTTCACAAATTTGGTAAGTTTATTTCTAGGCATTTTATCCTTTCTGTAGCAGTCTAAGTTGTTCCCTTTGTTTCTCTTTCTGATATTTCATTGCATGTATATAGAAATACAATGGATTCTTTTTTTAAATTTCTTTTTTATTGATTATGCCATTACAGTTGGTCTATTCCCCCCTTCATTCCCCTCCACCCTACCCCCCTTTAGTTTATGACCATGTGTCTCAAGTTCTTTAGATTCTATATTTCCCATACTATTCTTGCCCCACCATCTATTTTCTATCTACTGCCTATGCTACTTATTTTCTGTACCTTTTCTCCCCTTCTCCTCCTCCCACTCCCCTATTGCTAACCTTCCTTGAGATCTTCATTTCTATGTTTCTGCTCCTGATCTAGCTGTCCTCTTAGTTTGCTTTTGTTTTAGGTGTGGTTGTTAATAACTGTGAGTTTGCTGTCCTTTCACTGTTCATGTTTTTTTAACTTCTTTTTCTTAGATAAGTCCCTTTAACATTTCATATAATAAGGGCTTGGTGATAATGAACTCCTTGAATTTGATCTTATCTGAGAAGCACTTTATCTGTCCTTCCATTCTAAATGAAAGTTTTGCTGGATAGAACAATCTTGGATGTAGGTCTTTGGATTTCATGACTTGGAATACTTCTTTCCAGCCCCTTCTTGCCTGTAAGGTCTCTTTTGAGAAATCCGCTGACAGTCTGATGGGGACTCCTTTATAGGTGACTGTCCCCTTAGCTCTTGCTGCTTCTAGGATTCTCTCCTTCATTTTAATCTTGGTTAATGTAATGATGATGTGCCTTGGTGTGTTTCTTCTTGGGTCCAACTTCTTTGGTACTCTCTGAGCTTCCTGGATTTCCTGGAAGTCTATTTCCTTTGCCAGATTGGGGAAATTCTCCTTTATTATTTGTTCCAATAAGTTTTCCACTGTTGGCTGTTCCTTTCCCCCTTCTGGAACCCCTATAATTCGGATGTTGGAGCGTTTAAAGATGTCCTGGAGGTTCCTAAAACTCTCCTCATTTTTTTTGAATTCTTGCTTCTTGACTCTTTTCTGTTTGGCCATTATTTGCTTTCTTCTGGTCCACTCCATTGATTTGAGTCCCAGTTTCCTTTTCATCGCTATTGGTTTCCTGTGCAATCCCATTCATTTCAATTAATTTCGCCTTCATATGTTTGTCTAATTTGTGGCTATAATCAACCAGTTCTGTGAGGATCCTCATGACCAGTGTTTTAAACTGTGTGTCTGAGAGTTTTGCTATTTCTTCATCGCTTAGATTTATAGGCTCTGGGGCTTTGAGATCTTCTTGAGCCATTTTTTGGTCTGTTCTCACTTCTTAAGTTTGAGGTGCGGAGCCTTGGACTCTCAGGTCGCTGGGTTGTGACGCTATATGTGGGGGCGTGGTCAGAACGGGATATGGCGACCTCCTCTGCTGTTTCTCCAGCTTGGTGAGGAGCAGAGCCTTAGGTGGTTTACCAGGGCCGGGCCACTCAGGTCGCTGGGTTATGACGCTGTATGTGGAGGCAGGGTCAGAGCAGGGAAATGGCAGCGCCCTTTGCTGTTGCTCGCTGTAGGGCCTGCTCAGTCCCGTAGTCTCACCGCCCACTCCCTTGCTTGTCTATCTGCATAGGAAAGCGTGACCACAGTCAACCCGCAGCCCTGCTCCCTCGCTGTTTCCCCAAGATTGCTTGCTGAGTCGCTTACTAGGTCCAACCCTGCGCCTGGGTTCCGCGCCTGAGTTCCGTGCCTGAGTCCATCTGACCGAGTTTTTCTGTGCAACCCCACTCCAACCGCTGCTGGTTTCACCCCTCTTACCAGTCAGGCTGAAGAATTTGTTGTTATCAGACTTCCGAAAAGTTCAATTTTCTGTGTTTTGGCTGTGTTTTTTGTTGCTAATATTTAGTTGTCTCTAAACTTGGTTGTGAGAGAAGGCACAGCGTTTCCACCTATGCCTCCATCTTGGCGGAATTCTACAATGGATTCTTGTATATTGATTTTTGTATTCTGAAACTTTACTATACTTGTTTATTGTTTTTAATGTTTCTAGTAGTCTTTTCGTGAATTTTTTAAGGTTTTCTATATATAGAATAGTGTCATCTGAAATTAGTGAGAATTTTACTTCTTTATTTCCAATTAGCATTCCTTTTATTTCTTTTTCCTAACTGATTTCTCTGGCTAAGTCTTTTAGTATTTTGTTGAATAATGGTGGGGAGAGTGGGAATCCTTGTCTTTGATCCTGCTCCTAGAGGAAAAATTTTCAGATTTTCATTATTCAGTGTGATATTAGTTAAGAGTTTATCATATATGGCCTTTATTATGTTGAAGTACATTTCTTCTATAGCCATTTTATCGAGTGTTTTAATAATAATGGTTGTTGTATCATGTCAAATGCTTTTCTGCATCTACTATAATCATATAATTATCTTTTGTTAATGTGGTGTATCACATGGATTGATGTGCATATGTTGAACCATCTTTGGTCATAATGAATTCCACTTGATAATAAAATGGGATTCGTCTAATGTATTGTACTGGATTCACTAATATTTTTAGAGTTTTATATCCATGTTCTTCAGAAATGTTGGACTGAGTTTTTTGTTTCTGCATTGTCCTTGGTTGGTTTTTGTATCAGATTAATGTTTACCTCAGGAAATTTGTTAGGAAGTATTCCCTCCTCTTCAATCTTTTGAAAGACTCTGAGAAAGATAAGGAGTAAGTTTTTGAATGTTTGGTAGAATTCACCAGTGAAGCCATCTAGTTCTGGACTTTGTTTTTTGGAGAGAGGTTTTTGATTGTTCTTTCAATTTCCTTACTAGGGATCATTCTATTTAGGTTTTCAAGTTCTCCATGATTCAGTGTAGGAAGGTTATATATTTCTAATATTTTTTTATTTTATCTCGGTTGTTCAATTTGGTGGCATATAGAGCCTTTTATAGTATTTTTGTATAATCCTTTGTATTATAGCATTCTTGCAATCCTTTGTATATGGTGTCCATTGTAACTTCTTTTCTTTCATTTCTGATTTTATTTGAGTCCTTTCTCTCTTTTCTTTGTGAGCCTGGCCAGAGGTTTATCACTTTACTAATCTTTTCAAAGAACTAGTTCTTTGTCATTTCACTACATATTTCTACTTTTTTGTTCTGTATTTTGTTTCTGCTCTTTTATTATTATTTCCTTTGTTCTATTGACTGGGCTTTGTTTTTTTCTAGTTATTTTTTAAATTTAATTTATTTATCTTTAGAGGGGAAGGGAAGGAGAGAGGGAGAGAAACATCAATGTATGGTTGCCTTTTGTGCATCCCCTGCTGGGAACTGGCCTGCAGGGAACCGGCCTGCAACCCAGGGATGTGCCCTGACTGGGAATCAAACCGCGATTGTCTGGTTCACAGGCCCGCGCTCAATCCACTGAGCTACACCAGGCAGGGCTATTTTTTCTAGTTATTTAAAGAGTAGTATTAGATCGTTTATTTAACATTTTTCTTATTTCTGAGGTAGGCCAGTAATACTAAACTGTCCTCTTATTACCACTTTTTGCTGTATCTCCTCAATTTTGGAATGTTGCATTTTCATGTGTTTCTATGTATCTTTTGATCACTTATTTCTTCTTTGACTCAATTGTTTTTCATAGCATGTTGTTTAATCTCCACATATTCATGTTTTTTCCAGCTTTCATATAATTTCTAGTTTCATATCATTTAGGTTGGAAAATATGCTCAGTATTATTTCAATCTTCTTAAATTTATTGAGACTAATTTCATGTCCCAATATATAGTCTATCCTTGGGAATGTTCCATGTGGACTTGAGGAGAATGTATATTCTGTTGTTTTGGGATGGAAAGTTCTATATATATATTGATATGTCATTTAAGGTTGATATTTCCTAGTTGAAATTCTGTTTGAATGATCTATACATTGCTATCAATGGCATATTCAGGTTTTCTACTGTAATTGTATTTTGTCAGTTTCTTCCTTTAAATCTGTTATTAATTGCTTTATATATTTAGGTGCTTGCATGTTGGGTGCATACATAGGTAAGTATTACATCTTCTTTATGAATTATTTTGAAATCTATTTTGTATGACATAAGTATAGCTACACCTACTTTTCTCTGGGTGCCATTTGCTTGGAGTATCTTCTTTAAAAATGTATTTTATTGATTATGCTATTACAGTTGTCCCATTTTTCCTCCCTTTACTTCCCTCCACCCTAGAAACCCACTCCCACCCATATTCCCCTCCTTTAGTTCATGTCCACGCATCATACTTATAAGTTCTTTGGCTTCTACATTTCCCATACTATTCTTACCCTCCCCCTGTCTATTTTCTACCTACCATCTATGCTATTTATTCTCTGTACCTTTTCCCACTCTTTCCTCCTCCCACTCCTTTGTTGATAACCCTCCATGTGATCTTCATTTCTGTGGTTCTGTTCCTGTTTTGGTTGTTTGCTTAGTTTGTTTTTGTTTTTGTTTTTGTTTTAGGTGTGGTTGTTAATAACTGTGAGTTTGCTGTCCTTTCACTGTTCATCTTTTTTATCTTCTTTTTCTTAGGTAAGTCCCTTTAATGTTTCATATAATCAGGGCTTGGTGATGATGAACTCCTTGAATTTGATCTTATCTGAAAAGCACTTTATCTGCCCTTCCATTCTAAATGAAAGCTTTGCTGGATAGAGCAATCTTGGATGTAGGTCCTTGCCTTTCATGACTTGGAATACTTCTTTCCAGCCCCTTCTTGCCTATAAGGTCTCTTTTGAGAAATCAGCTGACAGTCTGGTGGGAGCACCTTTGTAGGTCACTCTCTCCTTTTTTCTTGCTGCTTTTAAGATTCTCTCTTTAATTTTAATCTTGTGTAGTGTAATGATGATGTGCCTTGGTCTGTTCCTCCTTGAGTCCAACTTCTTCGGGACTCTCTGAGATTCCTGGACTTTGTGGAAGTCTTTTTCCTCTGCCAGACTGGGAAAGTTCTTCTTCATTATTTGTTCAAACAAGTTTTTGATTTCTTGCTCTTCTTTTTCTCCTTCTGGTACTCCTAAGATTCAAATGTTGGAATGTTTAAAGATGTCCTGCATGTTTCTCCTCACTTTTTGAATTCATGTTTCTTCATTCTTTCTTCACTAGATGTTGCTTTCTTCCTTCCTTCTGGTCCACACAGTTGATTTGAGTCCCAGTTTCCTTCCCATCAGTATTGGTTCCCTGTATGTTTTCCTTTATTTCACTTAGCATAACCTTCCCATTTCATCTAATTTGCGACCAAACTCAACCAATTCTGTGAGCATTCTGATTACCAGCATTTTGAACTGTGCATCTGATAGGTTGGCTACTTCTTCTTCTAGGTCGCTTAGTTGTAGTTTTTTTTTCTGGAGATTTGAT
This sequence comes from Artibeus jamaicensis, assembly GCF_021234435.1. NCBI lineage: Eukaryota > Metazoa > Chordata > Mammalia > Chiroptera > Phyllostomidae > Artibeus > Artibeus jamaicensis. Next base: position 45,711 of record NW_026521629.1, read on the forward strand.
TGGTTCTTTCATTTGGGCCTTTTTTTTTTTGTCTTGACTGCACCTGTTATGTAGTGAGGGGCAGAGCCTTAGGTGTTCACCAGGGTAGGGTAACCCATATAGCTGGGTTGTCATGCTGTATTTGGGGGAGGGGTTTGAGAGGGAACAATGGCACTTGCTTGGCTCTCTGCCAGATTTAAGTTACTTCCCTTGCTTGTCACAAGTAAAGTGGGCCCCTCTGGTACTGATTTCCATGTGTGTTCTAGGACCCTGTGGGTCTCTTAACGAACTCTCCTGTGAGGCTGGGAGTTTATCCCATTGCTGCCTCAACTCCCACAGGTGTTTTCAATCAGTGATTTGAGGCTTTATTTCCCTGCACTGGGACCCTGGGTTGTGCAGTCCATCCCACTCCCCAGTTTCACCTGGTTTATCTGCACATGAATGTGACACTGCCCAGTCCACCAGCCCCTGCCTTGCCAGCCAGCTGCAGCCTTCCACCCCTGGTTCCACAGTTTGCTGCCTAGCTGGGTCCACCAGTCACAGCCTTGCCGCTAGCCTTCTCTTTGCAGCTGCCTGACTGTACCCCTCAGTCTGGATGAATGTGTCTCCTTTAACTCCTTGGTTGTTGGACTTCCACATAGTTTGATTTTCTGTCAGTTTTTGGTTGGTTTTTTGTTTTTAAATTGTTGTCCTTCTTTTGGTTGTGCAAGGAGGCACGGTTTGTCTACCTACACCTCCATCTTGGCTGGAAGTCCTCTGGAGTATCATCTTTCATCTCTTTGAGTCTATGTATGGCTTTATAGCTAAGATGGGTCTCTTGGATAAGATATATAGTTGGGCCTTGACATTTTGTCCATGTTTTTACTTTGTGCCTTTTGCTTGGTGATCTTACTCCATTTACATTTAGGGTGATATTTGATATATGAGAACTTGCTACAGCCATTTTATCTTTTCTTTTCTGGTTGTCTATATCTCATGTCGTTTCCCTTGTGTTTTAGTATGTTATTTTAATTTGGTGGTTTCTTATGGTTTTTTCTTCATTTCCTCTTTTTTATTTTGCATGTCTAAGTGCTCAGGTTTGTTTTGTGGTTACCATTAAGTTTATGTATAAAAGTTTATATATATTAATCCTTTTACTTTTAATTGCATTTTATTTTAATTTACCTGTGCGAGTTGAGCTCTTTTCCTCCTTTCTTTTTATGTTTTTTTTGTCACAAAATATCTTTCATTGCTGTGCATTTGCTTTCAAATGACAGAAGTCTTATTTTAAAATGATTTTCCTATTTAATCTTTATGTTATAATTGTGTTTAATGTAATGTTCTGCAATAGAGTTACAATTTCATGCTTTGGTCTGGTTGATCTTTTTGCTCAAAGTTTTTTATACTTCTGTCTTTTTATTTCAGGTAGAAGATCTCCTTTCAACATTTCTTGGTATGCAGGTATTTGGTGGAAATTTTTGAGCTTTTGTTTGTCTGGAAAGGCCTTTATTTCCCCTTCATATTTAAAAAATTTCTTTGCTGAATATATTATTTTTGGCTGATCTTTTGATATTTTTAGTATTTAATTCCACTCTTCTACACTTGTGAGTTTTCTATGAAAAAATCTAGTTAAAGTCTAATGTGATATCCTTTGTAAATTACATACAGCTTTTTTCCACCCTGTCTGCCTGGACAATTCTTTCTCTGTCATCACCTTTTGACTGTTTTAATATAATATGTAAGGAAGAATTTATTTTTGCCTTCAGATAATTAGACAATATGTTAGCTTCCTGAGTTTGAGGATCCAGCTCTTTACATATGGTTGGGATGTCCTCACCAACTATTTGTTTAATTGGGCTCTCTGTTTCTTCCTTCTTCTTCTGATATGCCAGTATTCTTATTCTCTTTTTAATGGAATCAGGTAGTTCTTGTAGAGTTCTGTCATTTAAAAAAACTTTTGATTTTCTCTTCTTTCCCTTGCATCATTTAAAAAACCCTGATTTCAGAGAGAGAGAAAAGGAGCGAGAGAGAGAGAGAGAGAGAGAGAGAGAGAGAGAGACAGCAGAGAAACACTGATTAGCTGTCTCCCCTACACATGCTGACTAGGATCAAACCTGCAGCCTAGGTTTTGCCCTTAACAGAAATCAAACCCATAACCTTTGAGGGAACAGGATGACACTCCAATCAGCTGAGCCACATGGCCAGGGACTGCCTGAGTCATTTCTAGATTTCCATCTTTGAGCCCATTAATTCTCTCTTTCTTCTGGTCTGCTTGTTTTCAGGGCTCTCTAATGCATTCTTTATCTCCTTTTTTTAGTTCTTCAGCTCCAGAATTTCTGCGTTGTTCTCTTTTATAGTTTTGGTTTCTTTGGTAAGTTAGTCCTTGTGTTTGTTGATTTTGCTCCTGAGTTTATTGAACTCTGTTTCTGAGTTTTCTTGTATTTCATTGAGTTTTTTTTCATAACTATAATCTTGAATTCCATGTCATTTAAATCACAGTCTTCCATGTTTTGAATTTGGTTTCTGGGAGGTGACAAAACAGTGGAGGAATGAATGGAAGCCACAGTAACCTCCTCCCAGGACCAATCTAGAATTACAACTAAATTGTAAAGAAATCACCCAGAACAAACAGCTGAACAACAGTGAGAGGGAAGCCTTATAAACTTGGACAGACAGAAGAATCAGCTTCAGCACAACATGTCTAGTAAGGAGTGAGGTGGAGACTTGAGAGGGCTGGCTGGATCCCCACAGGTGGCAGTGCTGGAGAGATAATTAAGTGCCTATTGGATCCCTCTGAGAAGAATGGGGTCTAAACCCTAAGCTGGGATCCCAAGCCTAGAACACCAGAGCCCAAAAAGTGCACAGATAATAACGGGATGAAAAGCATCAGGGTTGCTCTCTGCCAGAGATGGATGACCAGAGACACAAAAGGCTGTTTAAAGGACCAATACACAAATATTCACTGCTATCCATTTACCCAGGGCTCTGGCAAAGGTGGGGGCAGAGTGGGCTAGAGACACCTGAGGAGAAACTGACGATGGAAGCTTTGGGGAGAGAGCTGAGAGAATAGACACTAGGATCCTGGAGCTGAGTCATCTCTCATACAGCAGGAGTCATTGTGCTCAGGCAGACCACTTTTCTGAGCAGCAGCAACCTGAGGGGGAACAATAGCCCTGCCCCCAGGAGAGACTCTGCCCCAGCTCTGTGGTGCATAAGCCTGACTGCTGAGTGCAGAGTGACTAGATTAACAACTGAAAGAGACAGCCACAGACAGTGGATCTGTGGCAAAGTGTGGGGGCAGAGTGGATGAGAGACACTGAAGGAGAGACTGAGGATGGAAACTTTGGGGAGACAACTGAGAGAGTGGCTGCTGGGATCCTGGTGCTGAGTCATCACCCCTAGGCAGCAGTCATCAAGCTCAGGTAGACCACTCCCCTCCAAGCAGCAGCCACCTAAGGGAAAACAATAGCCTCAAACCCAGGAGGGATTATGCCCTGCTCTACTAGGCTTAAGCCTGACTGTTGAGTGCAGAGTGACTAGATTAACAACTGTAGGAGACAGCCACTGACAGTAGATATCTGGCAGTGTTGGATCAGATTGCCTAAGGTCAGACTAGATCAACATTGGACATCACCAGAGGCATATCCAGAAAGAAAAACAGTGGTAAATACTAGAAACTACCTCCAGGGCTGTCAAACTCATTTTCACTGGGCACCACATCAGCTGCACGATGGCCTTCAAAGAATCAAAATAATTTTAGGACTATGTAAATGTAATTACTTCTTAACTGTTAAGGAGTTGAAATTACATTCAGCCGTTTGAAGGCAACCATAAGGCTGATGTGGCCCCTGGTGAAAATGAGTTTGACATCCCTGACCTAGACAAAATCCACTGTCGTCTTCTCTATGACTAGCAATATTTTGTTTCATGTATAGCTTTTTAACATTAATTTTTTGTACATCAAGTTTGTGCATATTAAGTCACAAGAATTTATACTATAGTTTACTTCTCTTCTTTCTTATAATAGTCTTAATCTCTTTACACCCTTAGTAATACTGGTTAATCTGCTGTTGATAGTGAGATTGAAGAGGAGAGATATGTTTGCAGAAGTAGATTTGTTTCCTGGGTTTGTTGTTTTGATCAGGCAGCACCTGCACAACAACATATAAGATGTGAAGTATGGAGTGACCTTCAGTCAACCAGCTGAAGGGAAGGAACCACCAAAGAATGACCCAATGACAATCCAAACCCAATTACCAGCCCTGGCTGGTGTAGCTCAGTGGATTGAGCATGGGTCTGTAAACCAAAGGATTGTGGTTTGATTCCCAGTCAGGGCACATGCCTGGGTTGCAGGCCAGGTCCCCAGTAGGGGATGCACGAGATATTGATATTTCTCTTCCTCTATTCTTCCCTTCCCCTCTAAAGATAAATAAATAAAATCTTAAAAAACAAACAAACAAACAAACAAAACCAATTACAAGCAGAGAGCCAACTAAATGGCAAAAATGGGATCCCAAAAGCATCAAGTTTAGGAGATCAAGGAGACTGCACTACTGAATCTAGCAGGGCTCTTAATATGTGGCCTGAATGTTCAGACCACAAAGACAGGGAGTCAAAAACAGATCAATTTAATAAGGAGAGGAAAACAAGGACAATCTCACAAACAATAGAAAGACAAAGAAATAAACCCCCAATGAAAGGAAAGGAGGAATGCTAAATGAAAGAATGCTAAATGAAAGATAGTCAAGTCAACTATCATATATTGAATTTAAAACAATGCTTATAAGGAAGATCAATGAGCTCAATGAGAATTGCCAAAAACTATAGGGAAACTACTAAGAACTTACTGCAACCTATATCAACCTGAAAAAGGACATAGAAACTTTCACAAAGAGACAAGAGGAGATGAAGAATACAATTTCTGAAGAACACAGTAGAAGGAATAAAGAGCAGACTAGATGAAGTAGAGTATTGAATAAGTGAGCTGGTGGACAAGATAGAAAAAAACCTCCCAGAAAGATCAATAAAAGAAAAAAAGAAAAGACTCAGAAAGAATGAAGAAGTGTCAAGGGAACTGCAGCACAGCATGAACTGTAATAACATCTGTATAACAGGGATACCAGAAGGAGAAGAAGAAGAACAAGGGATAGAAAACCTGTTTGAAAAAGTAATTATGGAAAACTTCCCTAATTTGATGAGAGAAAAAGTCACACAAATCCAGGAAGCACAGAGAGTCCCAATCAAGAGGAACTCAAAGAAGCCCACTCCAGGAGACATCATAATTTAAATGGAAAAATTCTAAGACAAACAGAGACTCTTAAAGGTAACAAGGGGGGGGGGGTAACAGGAAGTAACAAACAAGGGAGGTCCCATAAGGCTAGCAGCTGATGTCTCAATTGAAACACTGTAAGCCAAAAGGAAAAGGCAAGGAATATTCCACATAATGAAAACCAAAGGCCTGCAACCAAGACTACGCTATTTTAATTGAGCAAGGCTCTCAATTAAAATGGAAAGCTAAATGAAGAGTTTCCCAGACAAAAGAAGGCTGAAAGAATACACCACCACTAAACCAGCACTTCAAGAGTTGCTAAAGGGACTGCTTTAAGAAGAGGAAGAAAAGCAGTGAGAAAGAAAGGAACACAGGTACAAAGGAAGTAAAATGGCAATGAATAAGTACCTACTAATAATAACCTTAAATTTAAATGGATTAACTACTCCAATAAAAAGACACAGGGTAGCTGAATAGATAAGAAAACATGACCCACACATACGGTGCCTACAGGAGACCCACCTCAGAACAAAAGACCTACACAGACTGGGGGTTAAGGGTTGGAAAAAATATTCCAAGCAAATGGACAGGAAAAAAAATCTGGGTAGCAATACTTATACCTGACCAAATAAACTTCAAAACAAAGGCCATAAAAAGATACAGAAGGACACTTCATAATAGTCAAGGGAAGAATCCATCAAGAATACATAAATATTGTAAAAAGCCCTGACTGGTGTAGCTCAGTGGATTGAACATGGGCCTGCAAACCAAACAACCGAGGTTCGATTCCCAGTCAGGGCGCATGCCTGGGTTGTGGACCACTTCCCAGTGGGGGACACATGAGAGGCAACCATACATTAATGTTTCTCTCCCTCTCTCCTTCCCTTCCCCTCTAAAGATAAATAAATAATATGTTTTTAAAATACATAAATATTGTAAACATATATGCATTCAAAATAGGAGTGCACAAATATTTTTAAAATCTTGGAGGACTTCAAGAAAAACATAGACAGCAACAGATTTATACTGGGGGATTTTAACACTCCACTGTCAAAAATAGATAGATCTTCCTAACAAATTATCAACAAGGATTCGTGGCATTGAACAATGTCCTAGATCAAGTGGACTAAACTGAAATATATATATATATATATATATATATATATATATATATATATCCATTTGCCCCAAGGAAGCAAAGTACACATTTTTCTCAAATACACATAAAACATTTTCAAAGATAGACCACATGATAGGACAAAAAAAACCCCAGCCTCAACAAATTCAAGAAAATTGGAATCATTTCAAGCATTTTCACAGACCACAGGGCCTGAAACTAGAAACCACACTCAAAGAAAAACTCAAAAACACTCATTCAAATTCATGGAGTTTGAATGGCATGCTATTAAACAATGAATGGGTCAAGAATGAGATCAAGGGAATAAAATCAAAAAGTTTCTTGAAGCAAATGGAAGTAAACTTACAACCATTGAAAAATTATACCACACAGTGAAGGAAGTCCTGAGAGGGAAATTCATAGCAATATAAGCCTACCTAAAAAAGATAGAGATATTTAAACAAACAACCTAACCCTACACCTACAAGAACTGGAGGAATAACAACAAGCAAAGCCCAGAGTGAGTAGAACCAAGATCAGAGCAGAATTAAATGACACAGAGACCAAAAGAACAGTTCTAAGGATCAATAAATCCAGGTGCTGGTTCTTTGAAAAGATAAACAAAATCGACAGCCTTTAAGCAAACTCACCATGAAAAATAGAACACCCAAATAAACAAAATCAGAAATGAAAGAGGAGAGATTACAACTAATACCACAGAACTACAAAATAAAAATGTAAGAAATTACCATGAATTACCATGCCAAGAAATGTGAAAACCTAGGTGAAATGGACAAATTTATAGAAAAATCTATTCTTCCAAAACTGAATGAAGAAGAAGCAGAAAGCTCGAATAGACAAATAAAAGCTGGTGAAATTGAGGCAGTAATCAGAAAACTCCTGGCACACAAAACCTCCAGACAGAACAGTTTCACAGGAAAATTTTATAAAACATTTAAGGAAGAACTAACCCCTATCCTTCTCAGACTATTAAAAAAATTCAAGATGGAAGACTCCCAAATTCCTTTCATGAAGCCAACATCATCCTAATCCCAAAACCAGATATAGACATAACAAAGAAAGAAAACTTCAGGCCAATATCACTAATGAACATAGATGCTAAAATCCTCAACAAAATATTGGCAAAACACATCCAGTAATACATTAAAAAGATCATACACCATAATCAAGTATGATTCATCCTAGGGATGGAAGGATGTTACAACTTTTGCAACTCAATAAACATAATATATCACATAAACAAAAAGAAAGACAAAAATCAAATGATCATCTCAATAGATACAGAAAAAGCATTTGATAAGGTACAGCAACCACTTACAATGAAAATACTAAAAAAGTGGGAGTAGAGGAAGCATACCTCAACATAATAAAGGCCATATTCGAGAAACCTACAGCCGATATCATACTCAATGGGCAAAAGTTAAAATCTTTTCCACTAAGGCCAAGAATAAGACAGGATGTCTGCTTTCACTCCTATTCAACATAATATTGGAAGCCCTAGCCACAGTGATCAGACAAGAGAAAGAAATAAAAGGCATCTAAATAGGAAAGGAGGAAGCAAAACTGTCATTCTTTGCAGATGACATGATAGTCTACATAGAAAGCCCTATAGACTCCACCAAAAATATACTTGACCTAGTAAGTGGATTTGGCAAAAACAGTGAGATACAAAGTCAATATTCAGATATGAAATGCATTTTTTACAACAACAATGAAATATCAGAAACATAAATCAGGAAAAAGTCCCATTTGTTATAGCAACAAGAAAAATAAAGTATCTAGGAATAAAACTAACCAAGGAGATAAAAGATCTTTACTCAAAAAACTACACAACACTGAAGAAATAAATTAAGAAAGACACAAACAAATGAAAGCATATACCGTGTTCATGGATAGGAAGAGTTGACAATCAAAATGTCCACGCTACCAAAAGCAATTTATAAATTCAATGCAACTCCCATGAAAATACCAAAGATATATATTCACAAATACAGAACATTCAAAAACTTATATGGAATTTTACACCTCCCTGAATACCCACAGGAATTTTGGGAAAGAAGAACAAAGTAAAAGAAATCACAATACCTGATTATCAAACTATATTACAAGGCCACAGTAACCAAAACAGTCTGATACTGGCATAAGAACAGACACATTGATCAATGGAACAGAACAGAGAGCCCAGAAATAAATGTAGGTCTTGATGGTCAATTAATATTCAACAAAGGGGGCAGAAGTTTAAAATGGAGTGAAAATAGCCTCTTCAACAAATGGTGTTGGGAGATCTGGACAGCTACATGCAAAAAAAATGAGCGACAACCACTAACTTAAACCAAACACAAAAATAAAGTCAAGATGGATAAAGGACTTAAATATAAGTTGTGACACCATAAAAGTCTGCCGCGGACCAGCCTCGTCAGGAGAGGGGAGGGGGCGGAAATGAGTTAAGGACGCAGGGAGTCAGGTTGGAGAGGTCTCAGCATCCCGCTGAGCCCCGAACTCCGTTTATTCAAGGCTTTTATTACAATTTTGGGGAATAAGCAGGAGGGGGCTGCACCCAAGCTAGTTTCTTTGTCCTTTCTGCAAAGCTACTCCACAGAACAACAGGGGAACACAGGGTGCTATCAAAACTTCTCTGTTTATCAAGCACCGGTGCATGACCTACCCTTCTACAGGGAAACAGGCTCTCTAGCTTTCTTGGGAGACCTATTGTCTAGCCACAGCAGGTTCCAGGCAGGGAGCCAAGCAAGGTGGAGAGAAACTGTGCCATGGGCAGCGGCCTTGCCAGCTAACCCCGGCCCCCCGGCTTTGCCAAGGGGGGCTTACGGTCACGTCTCCACGAGCAGTAGCTATGCCGGCCTGACCCCCTGGCTTTGCCAAGGGGGCTAGTGGTGCCCACAAAAGTCCTAGAGGAGAACATAGGCAGGCAAATCTCAGATATTCCATGCAGCAATATTTTCACCAATATGTCCCCTAGAGCAAGGAACATAAAGAAAAAAAATAAACAAATTGGACTTCATCAAAATTAAAAGCTTCTTTACGGCTAAAGAAAACATCAACAAAATAAAAAGAGAACCAATCATATTGGAAAATATACTTGCAAATGATACCTCAGACAGGGGTTTTATCTCCAAAATATGCAAAGAACTCACATGACTCCACACCAGGAAGACAAAGAGTCCAGTTAAAAAATGGGCAAAGGACCTGAACAGACACTTCTCCAGGGAGGACCTACAGAGCGCCCAGAGACACATGAAAGGATGCTCAGCATCACTAGCCATCAGAGAGATGCAAATTAAGATCACAATGAGATACCACTTCACATCTATGAGAGTGGCCACCATAACCAAATCAACAAACAAGTGCTAGTGAGGTTGTAGAGAAAAGGGAGTCCTAATGCACTGTTGGTGGGAATGCAGACTGGTGCAGCTGCTGTGGAAAATGATATGGAATTTCCTCAGAAAACTAAAATGGAACTGCTTTTTAACCTAGCAGTTCCACTGCTGTGACTATGCCCTAAGAATCCTGAAACACCAACTCAAAAATGAACCTGTTCATGCCAATGCCCTAGCATCACAGTTTAGAATAGCCAAGTGCTGGAAGCAACCTAAGTTCCTATCAGTAAATGAGTGGATCAAAAAACAGTGGTACAGTTACACAACAGAATACTACACAGCAGAAAGAAAGGAGCTCCTACCCTTTGCAACAGCTTGGATGAATCTGGAAAGCATTATGCTGAGTGAAATAAATGGGGCAGTGAAAGAGAAGTACCATATGATCTCACTTATAAGTGGAACCTAATCAGCAAAACAAACAAGCAAGCAAAATATAACCAGAGACATTGGATTTAGGAACAGCCAACAGTAACCAGATTGGATTTGGGAGGGAATAATAGGGGGAAAAGGGGGAAGGGTTGTCAAGTAACATGAATAAAGGACCCATAGACAAAGCCAGCTGTGAATAAGATCAAGGTTGGGGGATGGAGATGGCTGAGATGGGGGAGTGGTGGTGGGGGGAAATGGAGACAACTATACTTGAACAATAATAATTTTTTAAAATTTGGTTTCTGGAGACTTTTCATATTTCTTGTGAACTACCTTGTTACCTTGGTTATTTCTGGTACTTCATACATGATTTCTCTGCCTGGGCAGGTAAAGTAGGAAACTCTTCCACTAGGTACTGTTTTGTTCTTAACCATTCAGTAGGTTGAGGAGTACAGGTCTTTATTCTGTTTTCCAATAGATGGCATCATAGGAGAAGTTCTTGTTTTTTCTTCCTGAACACCTGGTACTTCTGGGATCTCAGTGAAATGGTGTCACCTGGGCCCTGGAAAATGTTCTGTATTCCTTGAGGTGGTGGGCTTTCCCCCTATGTTCAAGTCACCTCATTCTCAGGATACCACCAGGTGGAATGCGACAGGTAACAGGGCAGTTTTACTTCTTGCTTTCCAAATTGGATTGTTTTTATTTCTTTTTTTATGTCTAAGTGCTATGGCTAATATTTCCCATAGTATATTATATAAGAATAGTGTAAGTGGACATTCCTGTTCTGTTTCTAATGTTAAGGAAAATTCTTTTAGTTTTTGCCTGTTGAATCTGATTTAGCTGTGAATTTGTCATATGTGGCTTTTGTTATTTTGAGATATATTCCCTCTATTCTATTTTCACTGAGAGTTTTTTTTATCACAAATTGTTGCTGAATTTGTGAAATGCTTTTTCTGTATCTATTTATGTAATTATATGATTTTAATCCTTCATTTTGTTTATGTGGTATATCACATTAATTCATTTGTGGATATTGTACCAGTTTTTCAGCCCAGAAATAAATCTCATTTTACTATAGTATATGTTCTTTTTAATGTATTGCTGAATTTGATTTGTTAACAGTTTGTGAGAATGTATACATCTATGTTTATCATGGGTGTTGGCCTAAAATTTTCTTTCTTTGTATAATCTTTATATGGTTTTAGAATTAGGATAATGCATGTTTCATAAAATAAACTTGGGATTCTTCCATCCTCTTGAATTTTTTGGAATAGTTTGAGAAGGACAGGTGTTTGTTCTTGTTTGAATATTTGGCAAAATTGATCTGTGTTTATAATTGTTATATCTTCTTCTTGGATTTACCCCTTTATAATTTTGTAATGTTCTTTGTCTTTTCTTACTTTTTTTTTTTTAAGTCTCTAGTCTAATATAAAAATAGCTGAGGGAACTTTGGCTCGCAAGGTTCCCTGGGCTGCTGCAGGTGGAGATAGAGTTGTCTTGGCTGCAATCTTGTTACTCCTTCCAGAAAAGGGGTGGCAATTCCCTCTAGGGTGGAACGCCCTAAGCCCTTCTCTGGCACAGCTTTTATTAGGGTTGGGAAGTGCAGGGGGATACAGCACACATGTATAGCTTATCAATTAATGTCAAAAAGGCTATAGTCATAAAAAACTAATGCTATCTATAGATAACAAAGAAACACAGACACCTTTTCAGTTTGGGGTCTGTGAGACATACAGGTGCCAGATGGCTGTAAAGGTATATATCATGAAGCAGGGAGTTTCACTCCTTATGCCTTGAACTCAAACATGTGGATATTACCAACAGGGCTTATCAGCTTCAAAGGACAAAAATGTAAATTTCTGGCCTGATTCCCCTGGGACCCCTGGTGTTAGAATGGAGACATACCTGCAATCTGCATTACGACCTGCTTTTCCAGGGACACTTACCAGTCCCTTTTAGAGCTTGCTCTCACAGGTCTACAATCTCTGAAACCACACAGAGCAGTCTCCAACAAATTGCTATCCCAGCTTTCTTTTCATTTCTGTTTGCATGGAATGTCTTTCCATACCTTCACTTTCAATCTGTATGTGTCTTTTTTTTTAAGTGAATCTCTTATTAGTAGCATATAAATGGGTCATATTTTTAAATCCACTCATCCTATATCTTTTTATTGTACCATTTAATCCATTTACATTTAAAGTAATTATTGATAAGTATATACTTAGTGCCACTTTGTTAACTTTTTTTTGGTTGTTTTAATAGTTCTCCTCTGTTTCTTTCTTCTGCCCTTGACCTCTTCCCTTGTGGTTAACTGGTTTTTCTTTACTGTTTTTGTTTGGTTTCTGTTCTCTTCATTCTTTGCATATATTCTGGACATTTGGGTTTGTGGTTACCACGAGATTCATATATATTATTGTATATCTACAGCAGTCTATTTTAAGCTGATAGGTATTTAATTCTACAAGGACTACAGTTTTACTTGCCCCTCCATATTTTGTTATTGCTGTCATGTTTTAGATCTTTTTTGTTGTGTTTTAGTTGTTTTATACTCTTTCCTTTTGACCTTCATACTAGCATTTTAAATGTCTGATTCACTGTATTTATTAAATATTTGGCATTGACTGTGACATTTTTTCCTTTCTAATACTAATTTCTGATTATGGACTTTCCTTTTATGATTAAAAAAATACCCTTTAACACTTCTGTAAAGCTGTTTTATTTATTTATTTATTTATTTATTTATTTATTTAATAAGTTTTTATTGTTGTTCAATTGCAGTTGTCATTATTCCCCTCCATGATTACTCTCCCCTGCCCTGCCCACCTCTCATCTCCCACATTCAATCCTTCCCCGCCCTGCTGTCTTTTTAATAATAATGAACTCATTTAGCTTTTGCTTGTCTAGGAAGCTCTTTATTTCTTCTTTAAATGCGAATAATAGCCTTTCTGGGTAAATTATTCTAGGTTTTAAATTCATTTCTTTTAGCATCTTAAAGATGCCTTGCCACTCCCTTCTGACCTGTAAAGTTGATGTAGAGAATCAGCTGATAGCTTTATTGTATTTCCTTTGTATGTAACTCACTGTTTTCCTCCGGCTCCCCTGAGAATCCCCTCAGTCCCTGGAGAGCTCCTGTGGCTCCCCAGCATTATCTACATAGTCTCTCTCTTGTTTGTTGTATCAAAGTGGTTTGTGTATATGTGACTTCTGTGTAGGCTTTATGTGTGAAGTAATTTGGGGAAGCCAGTTGGAGCTAGGTAGGCATTTACAGTATCTGGTGCATAGCCAACTGGGCTGGAGCAACTCCTGACAGTGAGGCCAGGTGCTGAGGTGAACTCCTACTGTTCTTGTTTGCTCCCTCTGTTTGGACAAAAAAATACTCCATGCAGTATGTCTGGGAATGCACTGAGGTCATTCTGCTGGTTGGCCAAAGCGTCCAAATAAACTCCGTTAGCCTTATCCAAGTGCAGGGGGATGTAAACAGTGGTATTCATCAGCTCCTCTGGTCCAGAGAATTCCCAAACCTCCTAGAGGGGCTCCTCCAGTTTCCCAGCCTTCCCTGTTCAGTCTTTTTCTCCTCTTTCTTGTTCAGAAGCTGTTCACTCAGCCCTCAGTTTTATTGCAGGGGTAATTGCTTTGTATATACAGGTATCTATTTGAGCTTTCTCATGGGCAGGGGTGAGTTCAGCATCCTACTATGCTATGACCATCTTGGACCTTCCTCCATAATGATTTGGTATTTGTTTTTGTTGCAAAATGATCACCATAAGTCTAGTTAACATCCATACCACACATAGTTACACAATTTTTCCTTGTTTTTTCTTTTTTAATATATTTTATTGATTGTTCCATTACAGTTGTCCTATTTCCCCCTTTCTCTCCCCCCTCCCTGCACACCCCACTCCCACCATTTCCCCCACCTTTAGTTTATGTCCATGTGTCACAAGTTCTTTAGATTCCATATTTCCCATACTATTTTTGCCCTCCCCCCATCTATTTTCTACCTACTGTCTATGCTAATTATGCTCTGTACTTCTCCCCCCTTCTTCTCCTCCCACTCCCCTGTTGTTAACCCTCCATGTGATCTCCATTTCTATGGTTCTGCTCCTGATCTAGCTGTCCTCTTAGTTTGCTTTTATTTTAGGTATGGTTGTTAATAATTGTGAGTTTGCTGTCCTTTCACTGTTCATATATTTTATCTTCTTTTTCTTAGATAAGTCCCTTTAACATTTCATATAATAAGGGCTTGGTGATGATGAACTCCTTGAATTGGATCTTATCTGAGAAGCACTTTATCTGCCCTTCCATTCTAAATGAAAGCTTTGCTAGATAGAGCAATCTTGGATGTAGGCCTTTGGATTTCATGACTTGGAATACTTCTTTCCAGCCTCTTCTTGCCTGTAAGGTCTCTTTTGAGAAGTCAGCTGACAGTCTGATGGGAACTTCTTTGTAGGTGACTGTCCCCTTATCTCTTGCTGCTTCTAGGATTCCCTCCTTCATTTTAACCTTGGGTAATGTAATTATGATGTGCCTTGGTGTGTTCCTTCTTGGGTCCAACTTACTTCTTTGGGACTCTCTGAGCTTCCTGGATTTCCTGGAAGTCTATTTCCTTTGCCAGATTGGGGAAGTTCTCCTTAGTTATTTGTTCAAATAAGTTTTCCACTGGTGGCTGTTCCTTTTCCCCTTCTGGTATCCCTATAATTCGGATGTTGGAACGTTTAAAGATGTCCTGGAGGTTCCTAAGCCTCTCCTCATTTTTTTGAATTCTTGTTTCTTCATCCTTTTCTGTTTGGTCATGTTTTTCTTCCTTCTGGTCCACTCCCTTGATTTGAGTCCCAGTTTCCTTCCCATCACTATTGGTTCCCTGTTTATTTTCCTTCATTTCACTTAGTGTAGCCTTCATTTGTCCCTCTAATTTGTGACTAAAATCAACCAGTTCTGTGAGCTTCCTGATCACCAGTGCTTTGAACTGTGCATCTGATAGGATGGTTATCTCTTGGGTGCTTAGAAGTATTGGCTCTGGGGCTTTGAGCTGTTCTTCTTCTTGAGCCATATATTTTTTTGTCTGTTTGCATCTGTTACATATCAGAGGCAGAGGCCTGGGTGTTCACCAGGGTGGGGCAACCCAGTCCCTGGGTTGTGACACTGTATGTGGGGGTGGGGTCAGAGAGGGGCAATGGTGTTCGTTCCCCTCTCTCTCAAATTTCTGTTCCCTCTGTTGCTTCCCACAAGCAAATTGGGCCCTTCTGGAGCTGGTTCCCAGGTGTGTGGGCTTGTGCACCCTCCAGGACCCTGTGGGTCTCTCCAATGAACTCTCTATGAGCCTGGGAGCCTATCCTGGCACCTCGACCCTGAAAGTCTTTCCAGTTGGTGCTTTCAGGCTCTAATTCCCGTTGCTGGGGCCCTAGCCTGCTCAGTCTGTCTCACTATTTGCTCCTTCTCTTCGTTTATCTGCGTATGACTGTGTGACCACGGTCAGCCAGCCACCCTGTGCCCTCACTGGGTCTGCCATTGCCCCACACCTGGGATCTGCCAACCACCACTTGTGTTCCTGGGTCAGTCCAACTGACAGATATTTCCTGCCTGACCCCACTCTACCGCTGACTCTACCCCTCTTACTGGTCTAGCTGAATGGTTTGTTGTTGTCGGACTTCTGTATGTTCAATTTTCTCTGTTTTGGCTGCTTATTTGTTCCTAAAACTTTGTTGTCTTTAAACTTGGTTGTGCGAGGAGGCACAATGTTTCCACCTATGCTTCCATCTTGGCCAGAAATCCTCACTATTTTCCCTTGTGATGAGAACCTTTAAGATCTACTCTCTTTGGAATTCCAGCCAAGATGGAGGCACAGGTAGAAATGCTTTGCTTCCTTGCACAACCAAAAGAAGGAAAACAACCAATTTAAATATAAGAAACAACCAGAAGTGCCAGGAAATCAAACTGTATGAAACTCTGACAACCAAGGAGTTAAAGAAACATTCACCCAGACTGGTAAGAGGGACAGAGATGGGAGACAAGCAGCTGAGAAAAGAGGATGTGTGGTAAGGAGCTGGACAATGGGGGCAAGGCAGGGGTGGCTGAACAGGAAACTAAATACTCAAACCTATCCGTAAAATACTGTGGGGGTCATGAAGGCAGGAGAAACTCCTGGTCTCACAGGAGAGTTCGTTGGAAAGTGGGCCAAAGCAGAGCAAGCGAGTGGCATTGTTCCCTCTCTGACCCCTCACCCACAGACAGTGCCACAATGCAACAAGGAGGATTGCCCTGCCCTGGCAAATTTCTAAAGCTTCACCCCTTTACAACATAACAGGTGCTCTGAGACAAAGAAATATGGTCCAACTGAAAAAACAGATAAAAAAATCTAGAAAAAGATCTAAGTGACCAGGAGATAGAGAGCCCATCTGATGCAGAGTTCAAAACACTAGTAATCAGGATGCTCACAGAACTGATGGAGCTTGGTTGAAAAATAAAGGAAGAAATGAAGACTACCCAAAGTGAAATAAAGCAAAATATATAGGGAGCCAACAGTCAAGGGAAGGAAACCAGAACTCAAATCAAAGATTCACAACAAAAGGGAGAAATAAACATCCCACCAGAACAGAGTAAAGTTACAAGGATTCAAAAAAATGAAGAGAGGCATATGAACTGATGGGACAACTTTAAATACTCTAACATCTGAATCATAGGGGTGCCAAAGGGGAAGAACAAGAGCAAGAAATTGAAAACTTCTTTGAATAAGTAATGAAGGAAAACTTCCCTAATCTGGTAAAGGAAATGGACTTCCAGGAAGTCCAGGAAACCCAGAGAGTCCCAAAGAAGTTGGACCCAAAGAGAAATACACCAAGGTACATCATCGTTAAATTACCCAAGATTAAATATAAAGAGAGAATCTTAAAAGCAGCAAGAGGAAAAGAGACAGTTACCTACAAAAGAGTTCCCATTAGACTATCAGCTGATGTCTCAAAAAAAAAAAAACCCTCCAGGCAAGAAGGGCTGGAAACAAGTATTTGAAGTTATGAAAGGCAAGGATCTACATCCAAGATTGCTCTATCCAGCAAAGCTATCATTTAGAATGGAAAGGCAGATAAAGTGCTTCTAAGGTAAGGTAAAATTAAAGGAGTTCATGATCACCAAGCCCTTATTATATGAAATGTTAAAGGAACTTGTCTAAGAAATAGAAGATCAAAAACTAGGAACAGTAAAATAACAATAAACTCATAACTATCAACAACTGAACTAAATAACAAAAACAAACTAAGCAAACAACTAGAATAGGAACAGAACCAGAGAAACTGAGATCACATAGAGGGTTTTCAATGGAGAGAGAAAGGAAGAATGGGGGGGAGAAGGTACAGAGAATAAGAAGCATTACTGGTAGGCCTAAAATAGACAGGGAGAAGTTAACAATGGTATAGGAAACAGAGAATTCAAAGAACTTATATGTACAGTCCATGGGCATGAACTAAGTGAGGAAAATGTTGGATGTTTGGTGGGTGCAGGGCAAAGGGGAATAAAGAGGAGGAAAAAAATTGGGAAGACTGTATAGCATAATTAATAAAATTTAGTTAAAAATAAAAAAAGAAAAAGATCTCTTGGATGGTCATTGCATTTTCACATTTATTTTATAGCTGGAGGTTTGTACCTTTTGACCATCTTCATCCATTTCACGCACTAAACTGTAGTCATTTTACTGCAGCAAAGTAAATTCTGTCACTACAAATATGAAGGCAAGTGATGAAAAACTGCATGTCAGTACTGTCGTGGAGTGAGAATTAATGCTGCACTTTAAATAGAGAATGGTGCTTTAAAGTCTACTCAGAATCTGAGATTTACATTTACATTAAAATTATGTGTAATAATTATATAAAGAAGAATTATACATTTAAAATTATATAATTATATCAAAGAATATACTTTCTAGCTTTTCCACAGTATTCCATTTCCTGAATACTGTATAACAATTTTATGAACAAAGTCTTTTTAACTTTTCTTAGAATAAAGCAAGAGGTTGAATAAGCAAGAAACATGTCCTTAAGAAAATCATAATGGAAACCAAGAGTAAGGCATTGTACTTTTTTTTTCACATAAAATATTAATTGTTCCAAAGCAGAATTGTGTCATAGTCTGACTTTGAGTCCTTTATCAATCTCTCCATTCCCTGGGTACTTTGGTTTGGACAGTTGGCCTTATCACATTGTTAGGTTAAAAGTTATCCAAAGGTGCTATTCAAAGGTACTTTCCCCTCTACTCCATATAGATCACCTCCTCTAAGCCCTCTCTCTATGTATATCCTAAAGTTGCTGCTAAGCTCAACGACAGCATCGGGATATAAATTTGAAATACCTTTTCACTCCGGTTAATTATTGAATAACTTTCAGTTTCCTTCAGTCAGAGATATTCTTCCTTATAAAAAGGTACAGATTATATTCTCCAATCATTAGCTGTAAGTCTGTCATATCATCAGTTACTAGGAGAAGCTGCTCCCTGAAGTGTCCACAAAATCACAGCATTTTTCAGAATTAAAACACCCGAAAGATCACAGTGACTTTAATCATGAGATTTCCCCAAATCTGCCACACTAAGCTATGATGGAATAAGGGCAAAATTGAGGGTCTCCTAATTTGTAATCATCTTCTCCATCCCCTAAACTCCTAAACACACTCATTCACACATTTGTCAGAATGGCTCTGTCTGCAAGTCTGAGAAATGAATATACTCCTAAAAGGATCCAACTAGCAGCATTTACCAACACAGAAGTGGCTCATAATAGATTTTAACTTTCAGAAGGAGACCTTCATACTGAATCTCTGACCAGTATTTGATGACACCATTCATCTCTCATGCTGATTGGTTCTCAACACTGAAATTACCCAATCCAGGAACAAAGAAATGAGTTCCTTGGCTGCTATTATTTGAGATGTGGGTGGAGAAAAGTCATAGTGCTCAGTGAGTGAGACTTGCCTGCTCTCTGCATCCCGTCCTCTCCATTCTCCAGCATGGTGCATCTGTGCTTCCCTGGATGCTCCTGGTGGTCAGCTCTAGTGGTGATACTGTTGGGACTGAGCCCTCTCCTGGCTTGGGCCAGGGACACACCACGTAAGTGCATATCTTGGGTGTGGGGGGTGAGAAATTCTGGGGTGAGAGAAGGAAGGGATTCACTTTGTCACTGTGTCTAGGCTATGTCCTTAGAAAATTGCGACAGTCTCTTCAGTGACACCTATCTTTATCATGTAGATCTCAAGTTCTTTCCACAACAGAAAGAGCCTGGGTGTGTGCCCTCTACCAGAGCTGTGTAAGGGGCTCTGTGTACACAGGTTGTTTCTTCTTAACTCTCCTCCAGTAAAGCTTCTCCAGGCTGGTGTCCCAGTCCCTTGGGGTCTTGATAGGATTTAAAAATAATGGTATCAAACTAATTCCCATCCAGTGACTCCGTGGTTTTTTTTTTAAGTATTCTTATTGATAATGCTATTATAGTTTTCCCAATTTTCCCCCCTCTCTATCCCCTCCACCCTGCCCCACCAACCTTCCAGCATTTCCCTCACCTTAGTTCATGTCTATGGGTTGTTCTTTGAGTCCTCTGTTTCCCATGCCACTTTTTATCTCTCCCCACCTACCTTATGCCTAATAACCATGTTTCTTCTTCCCTGTACCTTTCTGCCCCATTCTTCCCTTCTCCCTCCCCACTGAAATCCCTCCATGTGATGTCCATTTCTCTGATTCTGTTCCTGTTCTGGTTGTTTGCTTAGTTTTTGTTTTCATTGTTTTTCTTTTCTTTTAGGTTCATTTGTTGATAGTTGTCATTATACTGTTCATAGTTTTAATCTTCTTTTTCTTATATAAGACTGTTTAACATTTCACATAATAAGGACTTGGTGATAATGAACTCCTTTAACTTGACCTTATCTGAGAAGCACTTTATCTGCCTTTCCATTCTAAATGATAGCTTTGCTGGATAGAGCAATCTTGGATGTAGGTTCTTGCCTTTCATGACTTCAAATACTTGTTTCCAGCCCCTTCTTGCCTGGTGGGTTTCTTTTGAGACATCAGCTGAGAGTTTAATGGGAAATCCTTTGTAGGTAACTGTCTCTCTTTCTCTTGCTGCTTTTAAGATTCTCTCTTTATATTTAATCTTGGGTAATTTAACCATGATGTACCTTGGTGTATTTCTCTTTGGGTCCAACTTCTTTGGGACTCTCTGGGCTTCCTGGAAGTCTATTTTCTTGACCAGATTAGGGAAGTTTTTTTTCATTACTTGTTCAAATAAGTTTTCAATTTCTTGGTCTTCCTCTTTGCTTTCTGGGACCTCTATAATTCAGATATTGGAATGTTTCAGGTTGTCCCAGAAGTTTGTAAGAGTATCTTCACTTTTTATAATTCTTGTTTCTTTATTTTGTTCTGGATGAATGTTTATTTTTTTCCTTTTGTTTCAAATCATTGCTTTGAGTCCTGGTTTCCTTCCTGTCACTGTTGGTTTTCTGAACATTCTGCTTTATTTCACTTTGTGTAGTCTTCATTTATTCTTTCATTTTTCAACCAAGCTCAATCAGATCTGTGAGCATTTTGATTACCAGTGTTTTGAATTCCACATCAGATAGGTTGGCTATCTCCTTCTCAATTAGCTCTCTTTCTGAGGCTTTACTCTGTTCTTTTATTTGGACCATGTTTGTTTGTCTTTGTGTACCTGGTAAGTCATAAGAAAGCAGGGCCTTAGGTATTTACTTAGGCAGGGAAAACCACTTTGCTGCACTGTGGCACGGCCTGTGTGGAAAAAGCCATGGAGGGAACAGTGCAGCTCCCCTGCTCCTCTCAAACTTACTTTTCAATGGACTCTTGTGTGAGACTGGGAGCTTCTCCTACCACTGTAATTGCTGTACCCCACACCCACTTCTGAGTCCCTTTAAGTCAGCCTCTCCCAAGCAGCCCACAGAGCTCCACAGCCAGCCCCATTCCCAAGGTCTGCCAAGTTGCCACAGTTTTTCTAAGTTGGCTTGCGTAGTCCACTGCCTTACTGGTCTAGTTGTTCTAGTTGATTTTTTCTTTAATTCTTTTGTTGTTGGAGTTCCATGCAGTTTGATTTTCTGGCATTTTTGGCTGTTTATTGATTTCAGATTGGTTGCTATCCTCCTTTTGGTTATTCCTCCTTTTGGAGGAAGTAGAGGGTCTCTACCTGTGCCTCCATCTTGGCCAGAATTCCATATTCACTACCATTTGTTATATCGAGTTATCTGAAGAAGAGAAAAAGTTTCTCTGAAATTCTATGGAGAGTCAAAACAAATTAGAAGGGTCTCTCTTAGAAAATTCCTTGTTATATCCTCAACAGAATCTGTGATATGGGTGCCTCTGTCTAATATGTGAGAGGCCTCCTCCACCCTCTCCTTTCCTTTCTCCCTGAACCCCAATCTTTATAAGGCCTGTGTCCCTGTAATGGAGATTTTCTGACAGAAGTTGGGGTTAGTGCTCTCTATTCCCCCTGTGGAAAGCCCTCTGGAGCTGAAGCAGAGATTCTTGGTGTTTGTATGTTGAATACAAGAAGTCAGTTGAATACAGGAGCCTGCAGTTCAGGGCTGGAGGTACATATGCTGGTGTCATTGACACATGTGCTGTGTTAAAGTCCAGGAAAGTGGAGGAGGCCACGCAGTGAGTGAGGGAGTTTGTGTGGCAGACAAGAAGGTGGGAAGGGCTGACCCCAGAGGACCAATGGCCAGTGAGTCAGCCAATGGGACTGAAAAAGGGTGCCAGTGGTGTTGAGGAAAACTAAGAAAGTGGGATGCATGGAGGTGAAGGGAAGCCTATTTTCCCAGAGGAGGGAGTGGCCAGGTGTGGTGAGAACTACTAGCAGTCAGGAAGGGAGAACATACAGAGAAGTGGGCACTGGGTTTGGTGGATGTGACGTGTGCAGTTGGTGAATTGTACAATATAGAAACTGAATTGGACCATTTGAAGAGAGAATGGGAGCTGAAGATGTGAAGGGTGGATTACAGGTGACTCTTTTAAGCAGCTGACTTCAGGGAGAGACGGTGCTCAGGGACCAGGGAGTCAGCTGTACCTAAAGCACAAGAATAAACGAGCCTAAAGAAGCTGGGAGGATGTGAGAATCAGAGATGTTCATTCAGCAGTAAGGAGCCACTGAAGTGGTCTTAAACGCAGAGGTGACTGGTCAAGCAAAAAAACCATTGATTATACAGCCAATATTTATTCATGACCTCGAATAGACCAGTTATCACCCTAGATAATGAGGATGGAGGCATCAACAAAACAAATCTGGTCTCTATCAGCATGAGCATCAGAACATTCTGCAGTTACTATGTACCAGACCTATAAAAATTTGAGTACATAATTTTCATAACTATCCTATCTGCAGTGATCAAAGATGTAATAATCTATTAAATTTAAAATTCAAAGACATTAAGTAAATTCCCTTGAGTCACAAGGTGGCTGTAGAACCCGGAGTACACAGTCTAACTCTTGGTGTCCAGAAAGGCCCTCTCTTCTACGTCAGCGCACTCACACGAGGGTCGTGTATGTCCCGTTACTACACACAAACTGAACTTCTGTCCTCATGTGTTTAAAATTACACTTAGTGATAAAATTAATTAAAGACAACTGCCAAATTATGAAGAAATCATTTGCTTTAGGAAGTTAAAAAAAAGATTTTGTGAGCTTGCATTCATACGGGTTATAAGAATTAAAATAACAATGTATTTATTGAGCAACAATGTACTTATTATGTGATCAGCACTATTTAATTTCACACTTAACATATCATGTGAGGAGTATACTATCACTAAATCTATTTTAGAGATTAAAAAAACGGCCCATGGATGTTAAAATCTGACCCAAGTCAAAGAGCTAACATTCAAATTTAGATTTTCTGATTCTAGAGTTTGAGCTTCTAACCACCACTAGTGAACAGTGGCTTGGCTGAGTCTGAGTTACTGATGAAATTTCTGACGTTCACATGTGCCAGCGTGTGTCTGAGGGTTGGAGGCGGGCAGATGCAAGGGCTGCTGGTTCCGATGTAGAGGAGAAATTCACATTCCTTTTACATTTATAATGTTAAAAGTTCCATATGGGCTCACACTATGTGCAGACTATTGTGGGTATGTGAGGAAGAACACAAAAAAGTATTAAATACACTCCTTTTTCTGAGATTTTTATTAGCAAGTCGGGCTAGGGTTAGCAAGTAAAATACCAGATGCCAAATGAAATCTGAATTTCAGAGAACCACAAATTATTTATCTGAAATCCAAATCCAAATCTGAATATAGGATTTTCAGATCCTATAATCCGAAATCCAATTATAGGGTGCCCAATTAACTGGGCACCCTATAATTTGTTATATTTGGAAACCTTAAGTCGGGTAGTGAACATGGACCAACAATGCTAACCACACAGGCTACAGTGAACAGCAACTTCACACATTTTTATCTTTCAACTTTTTCATGTCTCAAGAAGGCACATGAAAGCACTAGAATTTCTCTAGAAGGCACTAGAGAAATTGTGAATAGACCTGGTCTGACCAGAGTGCCCTCCTCTCCGCTCTCATTCCTAAGTGAAGGTCTCTACTAGGAACCTGCTCATTTTTGTAAACTGTCTCTACGAGAATATCATCCTAGTTTCTCCCTTTCTGAGGGGAAATGACTGTAAAAAGAAGAGTTCCATGTTTGGCCAAGGCTAGTAATTTGATGCCTCTGATATTATTGGGAGCAGGAGACAGAAAATGAATTAGTGGGGACATTGAAGAGGAATCAAATGGCTGCAGCTGTAGTTTTCTACTGTAGGTAAGTGGTGGACCAGCGGCAGAGAAATTAAGAAAGAAGACAATGTGAAGGATAAATTATATGACTTGGTGATTAGGCATCAAGGCAAAGAAACAGGTAAAGTTTGGTCCTGAACAAATTTGTTTTGCTAAAAAAAAGTACTCTGTACTGGGGCCAGACTGCTAAAAAATACAGATTTCATGTAGGACCAAGATTTTCAACAGATATAATATTGATAGAACTTTCTGTGTAATACTCAGCTGCTCCATAATTAACAGTGGCTTTTTCACCACAGGCTTTTCAGATGGTTCACACCAGTGGAGCTCACCCTGTGAAGGTTCACCGCCCCTCCCTCCCTTCCCACCCCTGGAACATCTGGCAACATCTGGAGCCATGTTTCGTTGTCACCCAGGGGTTTCTTCTGATGATGAGTGGGTAGAGAGGCCAGGGATGCTGTGTACAGCCTACTGTGTACAGAACAGCCCACCCACCTCCAACCACAAAGAATTATCTGGTCCAAAATGTCAATAGTGTTGAGGTTGAGAACACCACTGCTTTACACTGGGTGTTTCTAAAAATTCTAGACTCAGTTTATACACACACTCACCTTCCAACTCAGTTCTTCATAGTTTATTTTAGCTCATTACAGAGAGAGAAAGTTGTATAAATTCACTGCTTTCTTGTTGAATCCATTCAATCAATTGAAGTCAAAATTTTTCATTTTTACTTTTTACCTCATGCAATGTTTTTAAAAATTTCACGAGTTCTTGATCATCGCATCTCTAACTTTAAACATTGATAAGAGTTGTGAATATTTTAAGTCACCAATATTTTCAGTAAAGTGTCTCAGATTTCTGCAGTAATTCTACTTTCCACACTATTGATGAGATCAGAAGCTTCATTTATTCCTCTCACTTTTAACCACCGGTTTATTCTTCTGGTTTTCTGAGCTTTCTAGGTTGGGACATGCAGAAGAGATGCGGCCCTACTGGGTCTGTGCTTATTTCTCCCTGAAACTCCAGTGGTTTCCATCACATTCGGTGGAAGGTGCCACCCTCACTGACCCGCAGGCCCTGGGACCGCCGCCCCGGACCGTCCAGTCCCAGGTCCCCGCCTCCCTGTCGTGTCCGGGCCGCAGGGACCGCTCTCCCCGGGTCGCTGGCGGAGGTTCGCGGGTTCGGTCCGGCTCCCGCACGTGCTGTTCTTTCCCTGGAAAGTGCCTCCCCTTCCCCAAACCTCCGCGCTCACACCGACTCAACCTCCTTGTCCCATCTTCGGTGTCGCTCGGAGGCCACTTCCCGTCACCCCAGTGTCCCGTGGTTTTTCTCGGTTCCGGAACTGGACGCTTCTCGCTCCTGCGTGAATTCTCGGCGGTTGGGGCCCGACCGTGAAGCTCCGGAGCGGCGGGCTGAGGCCCGTTTCCTTCCGGATCCTCCGGGGAACAGCGGCCCGGCGCCGGGTCCCACGGAGCGAGGAGCGCGCGTTTGCGGGACGCTCGGCGCTGCGGGGAGAGAGGAGGCGGGGACACCGAGCGGGTCCCGCGGCTGAGGCCCGGGGGTCGCCCCCCTCCGGCCCCAGACGAGGGGCGGCCCCGCAGCGGCAGTCGGGGCGCGGGGGCCTCGTGTCCCCACCGGCCGGGCGCCCGCAAGGGGCGGCGTCGCCGTCCGTCTCTGACCCGAGTGACCGGGTTCCTGTCCCCGCAGGAGTTTTCCTGGAGCAGTATAAGTCCGAGTGTCATTTCAACAACGGGACGCAGCGGGTGCGGTACCTGCGCAGAGACATCTACAACGGGGAGGAGATCGTGCGCTTCGACAGCGACGTGGGGCAGTTCCGCGCGCTGACCGAGCTGGGGCGGCCGGACGCCGAGTACTGGAACGGGCAGAAGGACTACGTGGAGCAGAAGCGGGCCGCGGTGGACAGGTTCTGCAGACACAACTACGGGGTGTTTGATGGATTCCTGGTGCATCGGCAAAGTGAGCGCGGCGGGGGCGGGGGGGGGGGGGGTGTACGTCTGCGTGTGTGTAGGTGGCGGGTGGGACAGATACAGTGCTGCAGTCCGGTTGGACTGCAGGTTCGGGGAGCAGAGGTCAAGGGTGAAAGGTCGGGGTGGGGGAGGGGCGTCGGTCCCTGCCCCGAACCCCTGGGTCAGGTCTGTGTTTGCTGCCCAAGCGTTTCGCTGGGAAGGCGGATCGGGCTGAGTTTGGGGGCGGGGGCCTCTGAGGCTTCTTTTAGGTCTTTCTTGCTTGTGTTTTTTTTTTATTAGTGTACATACCTTTATATAGTTGAAATGATTATAAAATCAGATTTTTAAGTTACAATTTTGTTACCTAACATACGGATGTTACTATTTTTATAATGCTAATAGTATCATGTTTAAGTAGTTACATATTATCTTTATATAGTTGTGACAGTTTACCTCATTCTAAATTTTTTAAATATTACCAAATACTCAGTTGAAATTTTATACTTTTTATTTTTAATTTGCACTTTGATTTCTAAGGTCCTTGAACATTTTTCACACATTTATTGGTTAGTTGTTATTCCTGCTCTAATAATTGCCCCTTGCCTATCATCTCTGGGGACCTGGCATTTTTCTCAGTGATTTTATGGGTTCTCCATGCAGTAAGGTCAATACTTTGCTAATATTTGATTCAGCACTTTCTCCAGTTCCTGGTTTGTGCTTTGTCTCTGCTTTATTACTTTCCATGTTAAAAATTTAAACACCTTTAATGTAATGAAATGGACTGCAAAGTTGTTAGGGATGATTTACTATCAATCTTAAATCTACCAGTTTGTGTGGTTGTAAAATGTTTCTCCCCAGGTTTCTCCTCCTCCTCCTCCCCCCCTTCCTCCCACCTCCCCCTTCTCCATTGTATTTATTGAGCTTGGTCTCAGGCAGGAAGCACAGGTATTAATGAGTCCCAGACCCTGCACTGAGCTCAAATGTCAGCTTAAGAAGAGGGACAATGATAAAATTATAGGAATTCCAATAATAGATATACTTCTTTTGAAAAGGAGAGGAATTTCCCAACTGAGTGTAGTTATAAGTATTTCTAGATCAGTGACTGTCCTTGCTCCTTCCCCTCTTCTCCAGGACTCATGCTTTCCTGGGACTGAGCTCACAGAGTTAGAGTCACCTGTGTCTTTCCCACTCCCCAGGTAGAACCAGTTCTGTGCTGTTCTCTGGTGTGAGTGTCGCAGTCCCAGGATTTCCTCCCCTGTATCCCCATCTCCCCCACTGTTCCCCAATTTATCCTCACTGCTTTGAATTACCTTCTCTCTCCAAGTGAATAAGAATGATAAATAGCTAACGTATATTGATAGCTAAGTTCCGGCCACTAAGTCCACTGATCCCCATATATCCATAAGAGGTAAGTTACTGTTATTATCCCACTTTACAGGTGAGAAAGCTCAGAATGGAGGAATGTAAAAATTCTTCCAGGGTCAACCAGTATGAGGCAGAGCCTGGATTTGAACTCAGGACAGCCTTGCTCCAGAAATCACACTTTTAATTAATGCACTATATGCCTTGCAAATATTGGTAAACAATTCAACAATGAATAACTTTCAAGATATGAAAAAATCCCACAAATGTCCTCAGCCTCCCTCAGATCTGGTAGGGATCCTGCAGGGCCACAGCTCTGAGGGAGGCCTGCCTGCGACTAGAGACTGGAGGCCGAAAGGCAGCCAGCCCAGGAGCCACATCTGCGTCCCTCATGGCCCCCCACCCTTTCTCTCCTAGCTGAGCCTACAGTGACCGTGTACCCTGCAAAGACGCAGCGCCTGCAGCACCACAACCTCCTGGTCTGCTCCGTGAGTGGTTTCTACCCTGGCCACATTGAAGTCCGGTGGCTGCGGAATGGCCAGGAAGAGGAGGCCGGGGTCGTCTCCACGGGCCTGATCCGGAATGGAGACTGGACCTTCCAGATCCTGGTGATGCTGGAAACCGTTCCCCAGAGTGGGGAGGTCTACACCTGCCAAGTGCAGCACCCAAGCCGGTCGGACCCTATCACTGTGGAGTGGAGTGAGAAGTGTTCCGTCCCCACTCGGGCCTCACCCACCACGGGGGGCTTCGCTCATCCCTGAGTGTCAGGGTTCTCCCCTTCCCACACCACATTCTTATTTGCTCATGTTCTCTCCTTCCTCACAGGTCATGTGAGTGTAGGGGGTGGGATGGCCCTGTGACGGTTTCTATAAATACTTAGAGTCCTTGGGGAGGCCATTGTTCCTGGAAGTCAGAAGTGCAGTTGTCCCTTTTATGAACTTTCTCACGATGTCACAGGTCATGTTCCTCCTTGGCCCTGGGCACCAGACCCCTGCCTCAGGCTGGGCTGGTACTTCTGCACTATCGCTCCGAGTTCTCCAATGAGATCTGAGCAAAGCCACTTCCTCTACAGCC
Organism: Artibeus jamaicensis; assembly: GCF_021234435.1. NCBI lineage: Eukaryota > Metazoa > Chordata > Mammalia > Chiroptera > Phyllostomidae > Artibeus > Artibeus jamaicensis. The sequence continues at coordinate 73,993 of NW_026521629.1, forward strand.
AGCATAGGGACCTTCCTGACATGAGGAGTGTCCAGTCTCTGCTCTGCCATCCATTAGCTCTGTCACCCTGGACAAGGATTTCACCTTACTGAGCCCCAGGCTCCTTATCCATGAAATACTGAAACAGTAGCCTTATGTTGGGGCCATAATGTTTCAGTGATTTCAGTGCCTGAACCTTGTGTCTCCTCAGTGTGATTTTAAGTCTCTTTCCAGAAGTGGCCAGTTTTTCTGGTTCTTCTAGGGAAGACTTCTTCCCACCCTCAAAGCTCTCAGTCCTAGAGTCTCAATGAAAGAAGTTGGGTTTGGGATAAAAATCACTAAAACCAGCTTCTTCTCATAGAGGCACAGTCTGAAGCTGCACAGAGCAAGATGCTGAGTGGAGTCGGGGGCTTCGTTCTGGGTCTTCTCTTCCTTGGGGCGGGGCTGTTCGTCCACTTCAGGAATCAGAAAGGTAAGGAACCTGTGGGCAGCTGAAGGTCCCCACAGACTGTATGGGGGAGGAAATACGGCTTTGCTCAAGTTAGTTCTCTGTATATCAGTGGCCTTGTATAAAAAGCCTTTCTTTCTCTGGTTAATATCAAATTTCCTGGGAACCCAGAAATAAATAGTACATGGTTAGTTATGGTTGAAACAAGGAATTATGGCCTGTGGAGGTAAGAAAAGGGTTAAAAGCCTGAGCATTTGGATCAAGATCCTGGAATAAATGCAGGAATAGACACTGTGGTTAATAAAATTACACTGGGTTTGTGTGACTGAAGCTTTGTGGGTCACTGCTCTCAGTTTCTGCTCACCTCCCTACTCTAGTCGGTTGTGATGTTAGAGAAATTTCAGGTGGTCTGGCCTGGTGGCATTGTGTTTGGGGACAGATTTACCTTCATGTCTTTTAAGCCTATATCTTCCTTCTCTTTCCCAGGACACTCTGGACTTCAGCCAACAGGTAATGCTCTTTAACTGTATTTTAGAGACATGTTCAGTTTCCCTAGAACAGAATGTAGAGGTGACAGAAATAATGGGAAAGCCTTTGGATCTGACTTCTGGTCAGGCAGTTTACACTAAACTTCTCACCACTTAATAAAAGGCCTGCTCCAAAGCAGCTTTGGCTCAGGTCGACCTGGGAACTTTCCTTCTTCTTACTTCAGAGGTGCAACAGGAGGCCGTAGAGGGAGGGGAGAGGTTGCTTGTTGGCGGCCTGGGAATGGTACTCTCCTCTGTCTGCAGGACTCCTGAGCTGAAGTGAAGACGGTGACCCAGGTGACACTGGAGGAAGAAAGAACCTTCTGTCCCCACTTCTTTGCAGCATGGAAAGCTTTCCTGCTTGAGTCTTACTCCACAAAGAGGGCGCTCCCTCAGGATCTGCTTTGGTCCTGGTTCAGTGACCCTGCAGATCATGTCCTCCTTGCTGGCTTTCTCAGCCCCCGCCCTTGACCTGGAAGTCCCAGTGTCAACCAACTGCAGTGCCTCACTTACCTTACTTCCTTCCCTGGTCCCTCTGTATTCAGCCCTTACTGTCTCCTGTGCACCTGAATTCACCCTCTGCCCACATTTCTTTATAAAATTTTCCCCAATTAAACATGGAGTGAAAATCATCTGCTTCATGTGGCTTCGAGGCAAAAAGTAGAAAGAAAAGAAAAAGAAAGGATTTCATCATAATCCAATAATAATTTTCATTTACAGTCCTGAACTTTGGTCACATGGGGATCTGGAAGATTTCGTTGCTCCCATCCATGCTTTTTAAAGCATTTTCTGCATTCTGTGATTAGGCATGTTTTCCTGATCCAGGAGAAAGCCTACAATACATGGTGGTCCCCTACATCTTTGTCTCTCAAAGACAAACACATAAGTCCCTTTGCAGCATGGGGCACAGAAAAGGGACAATAAGTATAAGAAATGCATGTCAGTTATAAGGATGTAATGGCTTTAAATTTTTTCTAATCATATTCTTTGGTCTCTTTTTCTCTGATTTTTTAAAAGAATCTAAACGTGGCTATTTGTTAAAAAATATTTAAAGTTATTGGATTGAAAGAGAGAGACAGAGACAAATTTGTTGTTCTACTTATTTATGTATTCCTTGGTTGCTTCTTATATGTGCCCTGACCAGGAATGCAAACTGGCAACCGTGGCATATCGGGGCGACACTCCAGCCAACTGAGCTACATGGCCAGGACAAATGTGGGTACTCCTTTAAAAAATATTTTACTTATTCATTTATTTACTTTAGAGAGAAAGGGAGGGAAAAAGAGGGAGAGAAACATTGATCAACTGCCTGGCATGTACCCTGGCTGGGAATCAAGCTGGTGACCTTCAGTTTGCCAGCCGATGCCCAACCCTTGGAACCACACCTGGGCAAACCTGGGTACTTACTGAAGTCCCTGTTTATTAGACTAATGGTGAGCTTCAGTACTTCAGTTTTTTTTCTGTCTCTCAGATAAAAATCAGTGCTGTGCTGACTCTTTCCCTTGCTGTGTACCCTTGCCCATAATTAGGTCTTAGAGGCTTCAGGACAAAGCTCAATCTAGTGGAAAAGATGCACTTCTGAGGCCCCCCCAGGTTGTGTGACCAACTCAGTGTCTGTCACAGGAAACTCCTGTGTGGATCTTAGCATAAATCAGACAATGCTGGAAAGCAAGGGGGGATGTATGAAGCCACTGATATATACCCAAACAATGAAATACTCTGCACTGGAAGGAAAAATGAGAATAGTCTGCAAAGGAATAATTTCCAGAATATGTTTGGAGCAAGGAACAAGAGTGTTTGCATAGTACACAGCATATGCTTTTAATAAAATAGAGGAGAATGGGAATCTATAGCTATAGCTGTTTTCTCTCCCTATATTTGTAAACGGAAACAATGGAGAATTTAAAAAAAATGGTTTTCTGTGGACCAAAATGAGGATTGAGGGATAAAAGATAGACTTTTAAAATGTATCTTATTTAATAATTTTATCTTGAGGAACATTAAAATACTGTATATAACAGAAAGTTTAAATCCCAAGTTTAGAAAGACAGTCCATGAAAACTGAAAACAAACTAACAATTGAAATAATCTTGACAAAAATATATAATGAAAAACAAGCTAGAAAAGTAAATCAAAACAGTTTGATCCTTGCATAAAACATTGTGAAACTAATTGTAAATCAGTATTTGGTTCTACACTCCACAGACGATAATAATACGAGGGAGCTGGAGAGGTTTCGGAGAAGGACAGCTAATGTGGTGAGAGGAGGGTGGGTTCTGCTCTTGTGTTTCGTCTGAGCAGTTAAAGTGTGAATCCAAAATCTAAAGAGCAGATGATTGATTCAGCAGTTTATTTCAAAGGAACAGTGATTTGAACACAATTTCTCTACTGTCAGAGATGACTTTTATTTTCAAGTGAATTTAAAGATTATTTTATGCATATTTTGATTGTATTGTGTATTAGTTGTGTGAAAGGTTATCATCCTGCTGGGATTTCACATGTGATGGTAACAAGCTGATGGTAACATCTGCAATATGCCTGCAGTTGAGATAAATTCTGTTTAAACCCAGTCTGCAACTTTACTCTCACTTTGTTCTCAGAGATGAAGTGAGTTGTGTCATTTTATCTGAGACTTATGGTGTGAAATTATAGGTAGAATTAAAGTATATGGTTTGAATATTTTAATGAAAATGCTTTCTGCTGCTAGTAGAAAATCCAACCTAATTTGCTCTATTTTTCTTTAACATATTAGCTTATAGAGAAGGTAGGACCTAGGTGGGGCATCTCCAGAGCTGCTGACCAATTCGTCAGGTCAGTAGCATCACCAGTCAGCCAAGGACTCTGTACCTCATACCCGTATTACGCATGCCAGTGCTCCTAACATGGTACAAGGATGCCTGCAGCAGCTTTAGGCTTCGTATTCTTTCAAAACAACTTCTAAAAGTAGAAAAGGAGAACTGTTTTTTTATGAGTCTTCCCAGTGGGCCCACTTTCCACACATGAGGAGGATCCTGTGATTACAGCTGTTGACTCAGACAAACCACAACTCTCCCTTTGTGGGCTGGGCCTGCCCTCTCCTGATGCACATGGGGGAGGAAGGAGCAAATTTATATTTTTTTAGAAAGAAAGAAACTACAGTCAATTAATATTTGACAAAGGGGGGAAATAACATAAAATGGAGTAAAGATAGCCTCTTCAACAAATGGTGTTGGGAGAACTGGACAGCTACGTGCAAAAAAATGAAACTTGAGCACCAGCTTACACCATACACCAAAATAAATTCAAGGTGGATAAAAGACTTAAATATAAGCCCTGACACCATTAAAGTCCTAGAGGAGAACATTGGCAAGAAAATCTCAGATATTCCACGCAGCAACATTTTTAACGATATGTCCCCTAGAGCAAGGAATATAAAGGAAAGAATAAACAAATGGGATCTCATCAAAATAAAAAGCTTCTGCAGGGCTAAAGAAAACAATATTAAATTAAAAAGACAACCAACTGTATGGGAAAACATATATGCCAATGATACCTCAGACAAAGGTTTAATCTCCAAAATATGCAAAGAACTTACACGACTCCACTCTAAGAAGACATCTAACCCAATTAAAAATGGGCAAAGGGCTCGAACAGACACTTCTCCAAGGAGGACATACAGAATATCCAGAGACACATGAAGAGATGCTCAATATAATTAGCTATCAGAGAGATGCAAATTAAAACCACAATGAGATACCACTTTATACCGGTCAGGATGGCCATCATAAACAAAGCAACCAACAACAAATGTTGGAGAGGTTGTGGGGAAAAGGGGTCCTTAGTTCACTGTTGGTGGGATTACAGACTGGTACAACCATTATGGAAAACAGTATGGAATCGACCTGCCTTTTGACCCAGCAATTCCACTGCTAGGATTATAACCTAAGAATGCTAAAACATCAATATCAAAGAACCTATGCACCACAATGTTCATAGCAGCACAATTTACAATAGCCAAGAGTTGGAAGCAACCTAGGTGCCCATCAGTAAATGAATGGATCAAAAAATTGTGGTACATTTACACAATGGACTTCTATGCAGCAGAGAGAAAGAAGGAGCTACTACCCTTTGCAACAACATGGATGGAACTGGAAACCATTATGCTGAGTGAAATAGGCCAGGTGTTGAAAGACAAATACCATATGATCTCACCTCTAACAGGAAGCTAAACAACAAAACAAAAAAGCAAGCAGAATAAAAACAAAGACACTGAAATAGAGAACAAGTGGGCAGTGACCAGAGGGGAGAGAGAGAGGAAAGGGAATTTAAGGGGGAAAAAGGGGAGGGATTTGGAGGAACAAGTATGAAGGACACAGGGATGAGGACTGGGGGGGAGGAAATGGGAGGGAGGTGGGGAGCACGGGGTGGGGGGGGCTGGGATGGGAGAAATAGACAAAAAACTGTACTTGAAAAATAACTAAATAAAATTTAAAGAATTAAAAAATAAAAAAAAGAAATGGCAGATGGAGTAGGGAAGAATGATTTTAGGGTACAGAAGCTGTAGCTTCTGCACTGTCACTTTGTTTATATTTTTTTAAGTGTTTTCTCATAAAGGATCATACGTTCCTGATGGAGAGCAGCAACTCAAGGTTATGAGGTTTGTATTTTTTAACTCTGAGTATTAAATGTCAGCCATACACCTAATTACAAAAAACAAACAAGTAAGCAAGAGGATTAGCTTGTTTTTAGAACTTTTTAGGGTGATTTTTAATTTTTATGAAAATATATGTTTTCAGTGGAAATTTTTGAAAAAAGACACATGAAATTACTAGCTTTTTAAGATACTAAAACCTAATATACCTTTATTTTAATAAGCACTTTTTTGCATTGATTAATTTTTGGTTAAATACACCAAAACAGAGTAAAACAGAGGCCTAAATTAGGTCCCTGAACAGTTGAGACTTAGTTTAAGATAATTTGAAGTTATTGGCAAGATGAATTCCAAATTCATTTCTTTTAACAAAATGAAACCCTGATGAATAAAAATCAAAACATAAAAAGAAGTAAAAGTTAATAGAATAATAGTTGTTATTTCCATTATTATCATCATTGTTGTTATAATTATGTTTGAGGATAAGAAGCCTGATGCATTACTGATGGAGATGTATAATGTTGTAACTATTTTAGAAAACACTTGAGAAATTTCTTAAAAAGTTAAACATATATTTCCCATATGAGTCAGCAATTCTCCTCTTTGGAATGAACTCAAGAGAAACGAGCATATGTCATCACAGATACATATGTGCAAACGTTCACAGCAGCATTAGTCATAATAGCCCTGAATTGGAAATGATCCAAATTTCCATTAGTTAGTGAATGGATGAACAAAATGTACCCATATAATGAAATACTATGTAACAATACAAAGACAGGAACAACTGAAACACATGTAAAGAAAATGATGATACATGCTATAAAATGGATGAACTTTGGAAACATTATACTAAATGAAAGAAGCCAGACACAAAAGACTACATGTCATATGATTCCATTTACATGAAATATCTGCAAAAAGCAAATTTGTAGACTCAGAGAGCAGATCAGTGCAAGGTTTGGAAATAGGGTGGGGGCTAACTGTAAATAAGGAATTTTGAGGTAGTAAATATGTTCTAAACCTGAATTGTGATGATTGTGTACATCTGTAAATTTACTAAAATCATTGAATTATTTTTAGTCCTCACCCAAGGATATGTTTATTGATTTTAGAAAGAGAGAGAGAGGGAGAAACATTGACTGGTTTGTTTCTCTCACCTGGACCAAGGACCAAGCCCAAAACCTATTTATGTGCCCTGACCAGGGATCAAACCTACAACCTTTTGATGAATGGGACACTGTTCCAACTAACTGAGCCAACCTTCTAGGGCCTAAAATCATTGAATTTTACTCATATAGTGAGTTTTGTGTTATGTAAGTTATACCTTAATTAACCTGTTAAAAACAAACTTTTTAAAAAAGAAGTCTTTGTAAGTAATTCGAAATCCTAGAGACATACCTGAAAAATATTCTTGAAGAGAAAATTTTAAAACAGTGAAAAAAAACTAAAAGAAACTGTAAAACTCAAGGAAAAAAATGCAACACGCAAGATAGACAGTGGGTCTTTTCACTATATAAAATTCCCAACAAGTCAGTAAGTAAATTAACAAAAACCTAACAAAATGCATATACACTATTTACAGAAAAGAATATAGCAATGGCCAATGAACAAAATATTTATTGAAACTCACATGAAATAATATGAAAATGCTAATTCAAATAACAATAGGATTAAATATTTTTCTTCCAAATTGGCAAATATAGTAATTTGTTACTTTAAATCAAGGGTGGCAAACACAAGGCCTGTGAGCCAAATCTGGCCCAGGACCTTGTTTCTACCCAGGGGCAGCACTGACCTTTTGATTAGCTGTTAAGGTGTAGTTACCTTTATACAGTCCTAAAATTATATTTGGCCCTTTGAAGGCAACTGTGAGGCCGATGTGGCCCCTGGTGAAAATGAGTTTGACACCCTGGTTTAAGTCATGGATTGGTCAGAGTCTACGGGGATGGATTCCCTCAGATACTGACTGCTGTGAGGCTCCTGAGTGGGTGGCAGCTTGGCAGTGACTATTGCAATTAAAAATGCAAATACTACTTGACTCACAATAATGAACATCCATTTAAAAATATCTATTAAAGAAATTAATACTACATGAGCCCAAGAAGACATAAAATTGATTTTTTGGCACCAGGGCTTAGAATAATAAAAACTTTTAAAAATTCTAAAATAAAAACTAGTAAGTGTGTCTTGACTTGTACATGGACAGACAGTTAAAATATGTGAAAGGACAGCATGCTGCAAGATGGTGCTTGGGCATCGCACCCGGTAATATGAGCGTAGATCGGCACACCCCTCCCGATAGTTTGGATAGTCTAATACCTCCATACCAGGGTTTACATTCTATAAATTCTCACATACATGCCCACGATAACACATAAACATGTAATAGAAAAGGAAAAAAACAGTCTGAATTTTTAGATAGAGAACAGATAAATCATGGTATAGTCATGCATAAGAAAAATATGCAGGGCTTTAAATAAACTTACTGGCACTATCAATATGGTTAGGAAAAAATAAATCATAGTGCCCATTAGAGCCACCACTGCCACCATAAGAACCAAAAAAGAATATATAAATTAACAAGTAAACTAGAAAAATATTCTTTTTAAAGACTTAAAAATGGTACAGATGCAAAGAAATCTAACAATGTCGAATTCTGGAGTTGGACATCTTCCACTTAGGTGAGCAGGGACAAGGGTCGACTCTCATCTCCTGGGTAACCTGAACATCACCATGATAGACACTGGGCCTGGCACAGAAAGGGAGATGATGAGTTAGGAGAAACCAGTTACTTTTAAATAATCCTCTGGGCGTGAGATGGATTAGAGTCTATGAGCTGTGAGGTATAATGTTATATGCGCTGCTTTCCCTGACAGCTGATTCTCCTCCTAGGACTGTTTCTGAGTCCATGGTAGTGGGGTGGGGACTTAGGAGGTATATAGAAGGCAGAACATTTTTTAAATAGTTTTATGCAAATAAGCATCAGTAAGGAAATCAAAGACACAAACAATAATTTCAATCATCTTAATGATTAACATTTAAAATTGACAATGTGCATTGACCACATCCAATAACTACAGGATAAATATTTCTTTAAATTTTACAAATAATATACATTAAATAAATCATATATTATGGCTGTAAAACAAGTCTCAAGAAATTTCATAGGAACCTGGAAATCTTATTTATTTTTAACACAAAATGTATTATTTTAACACAATTGTATTAAATTACAAATCAATAAAATTGAGACAACATCTAACTTTTTGGCATTGAAATAATATACATCTAAATAATCTATGGTGTATCAAAGAGCAGACAGATGAGGAACTAAATATTTCAAAATAAAGGAATATTACAATAGATTTTCAAAATTTGTGATATGAAACCAAACCAGTTGCTAGAGAGAAACTTATAGATTTAGATGCTTATAATATTAATGGAAAATATATAAAAATTAGAGATCTAAACTTTAACTTAAGAATCTACAAAAAGTGAATTTAACAAAAAAAAGGAAGGAAGTACTAAGGGGAATAGAAGAAATAAATGCAATTAAAAACAGATCTCCAAAATATGTAAAGAATTCACATGATTCTACTTTAGGAAGACAAACAATCCAATTGAAAATGGGCAAAGGAACTAAACAGTCACTTCTCCAAGGAGGACATACAGAGGGCCCAGAGACATATGAAAGGATGCTCATCATCACTAGCCAGCAGAGAGATGCAAATTAAAACCACAATGAGATACCACTTCACACCAGTCAGAATGTCCATCATAAACAAATCAACAAACAAATGTTGGAGAGGTCATGGAGAACAGGGAACCCTAGTGCACTGTTGGTGGGAATGCAGACTGGTACAACCACTGTAGAAAACAGTATGGAATTTCTTCAGAAAACTAAAAATGAAACTGCCTTTTGACCCAGCAATTTCACTGCTGGGATTATACCCTAAGAATCATGACACACCAATTTAAAAGAACCTATGCACCCCAATGTTCATAGCACAATTTAAAATAGCCAAGAGCTGGAAGCAGCCTAAGTGCCCATCAGTAAATAAATGGATCAAAAAACTGTGGTACATTTACACAATGGACTATTAGACAACAGAAGGAAAGAAGGAGCTCCTACCCTTCACCACAGCATGGATGGATCTGGAGAGCATTACACTAAATGAAATAAGCCAGATGGTGAAAGACAAATACCATATGATCTCACCTGTAAGTAGAATTAATTTTTCTTGATGGTTTGAGTAGACAGTAAATGTTCTCAAGTGAACATTCAAATGACTTATTAGCATTCATTGAAAAGACCATCTTTCTCTTACTGCACTGCAGTGTTACCAGCAACCAGAACATTGTATTTGGAAGGGATCTGTTTTCAGAATTTCTATTTTGTTCTGTTGTATAGTTTGTCTACTCTTGAGCCTACTCTATGCTATGGTAATTAGTGTACCAGAAGGTGTTAATTAACATAATTAGTACCAATAATGTTAATTATATTATTTTGCTACCTTTTACTTAATATCTTACAGTTTTGTTCTTATTCTTCAAATTTCCTTGGTTAAATTAAGGCTTTTGTATTACACATGAATATGAATTTTAAATTTAGCTTCATAGTCCTCACACACCAGTAACCAAAAACAAGCCAGAAGAAATAATACAAGATAAACAAGAAAACAAGCAAAAAAATCTTGCTTGTTAATTCATGTTATTCATTAGATTTCACACATGAGTGAAATCATATGATATTTGCTTTTCTCTGACTGGCTTATTTCACTTAGCATAATGCTTTTCAGGTCCATCCATGCTGTCATAAAGAGTAAGATTCCTTTCTTTTTATGTCTGAGTAGTATTCCATTGTGTAAGTATACCACTAATGAACAAAATGAACTAACAAGCAAAATGAGAGATATACTCATAGATAGAAAGCAGGCTGACAGCAGTCGAGGGGGAGTTGAGGGGTGGGCCAGGGGACAGAGAGATTGAACAAAAAAGAAAAAAGAGGGAAAATGAAACATAAACACAGACAACAGTGTGGTGACTGGGGAAGGGGGTTGGGGGAAATGGAGGAGGGTATAGGAAGATTACGTGGTGATGGACAGAGACTTGACTTAGGGTGGTGAGCAGACAATACAGTGTACCAACAATGTATTACAGAATTGTACACCTGAAACCTGTATAATCTTGTTAACTGGTGTCACCCTAACAAATTCAATAAAAAGGGAAAAATTATTGCCATGATTATCAATGGTATTTCTACTGATTATAGATCAATTTGGAGAGAACTTCAAAATACTGTTGTAATCTCCAAATTGTGTATGTATGTATGTGTGTATTTATGTATGTATGTATTTATTTTAGACAGAGGGGAAGGAAGGGAGAAAGAGAGGGAGAGAAACCTAATGTGTGGTTGCCTCTTGCATGCCCCCTACTGGGAGACCTGGCCTGCAACCCAGGCGTGTGCCCTGACTGGGAATTGAACTGGTGACCCTTTGGTTTGCAGGCCTGTGCTCAATCCACTGAGCCACACCATCCAGGGCCAAATTGCATATCCTTGTTATTTTTTGTAAGTGCATTAATTTCTCCCAGTGATGTCATCTACTTTTCAGTATAGAAATCTTGTTTTTCCATAGTTAGATTTATTTCTAGATGTTTGATATTTTTGATGCTATTATGAATGGCAACATTTCTTGATTTTGGTTTTTATTTGTTTCTGGTAGAGCAGTATAAAGGGAAAGCTCATTGAGTCAGCCTTCTGAACAGAGAATAACCCAGTTCTCCCCTTCTGTCTTTCTTCCCTGTGTGTCTTTGTTACTACTCACAGAGCACACTTCACTTTGGACACTTCTAATCATCAATGTCTGGAGGTTTTTTCTCTCAACATGTATTTCTCTGTGACACCAGCTTGGTGCCTTACAATTTAATTCAATTTTAATGGTATCAACCTGGAGAGAGTGTCATATCCCATGGGTTAAAGATTCAGTCCCACAGGACTGATCCCTCCCTAACACACACACTTCAGCTGCAAGCCCAACCAGTTACAGGTCAAAGGTTTCTATGATTTCCTCTTAATTGATTTGCTAGAGTGGCTCACAGAACTCAGGGAAACAGTTGCTTATGTTTATTGGTTTGTTAAAGGGTATGATAAGAGATACAGATGAAGTGATATAAGAGGTGAGGACTGGGCAGGTACTGAGTGCTGGAGTTTCTGTGCGTGGAGTTGGGCTTGTCACTCTCCTAGTACAGATGTGTTCACCAACCTGGAAGCTCTCTGAATACCCTACTATTGGGATTTTACGGAGGCTTTCTCACAGAGACATGATCAATTATTAAGTCCATTTCCAGCCCTTCTTCCCTCTCTGGAGTATGGCGGTGAGAATGAAAATTCCAAATTTTCACCGTGGCTTGGTCTTTCTGGTGACCCACACCCACTGGGTAGCCAGCCATCCAGGACCCCCGAGAGTCACCTCATTAGAACAAAAGATGGTCCTAGTGCTCTTATCATTTAGGAATCTACAAGGCTTGAAGAGACCCACGACAGAACAGGGACAGGGTCAGATAAATATTAGCAATTGCACCAAAAAAATACATAGGAATAAATGTAACCA
>NW_026521630.1:0-13198 GCF_021234435.1 Artibeus jamaicensis
AATGAACAAAATATTTATTGAAACTCACATGAAATAATATGAAAATGCTAATTCAAATAACAATAGGATTAAATATTTTTCTTCCAAATTGGCAAATATAGTAGTTCATTACTTTAAATCAAGGGTGGGAAACACAAGGCCTGTGAGCCAAATCTGGCCCAGGACCTTGTCTCTCCAGGGGCAGCACTGACCTTTTGATTAACTGTTAAGGAGTAGTTATATTTATACAATCCTAAAATTATATTTGGCCCTTTGAAGGCAACTGTGAGGCCAATGTGGCCCCTGGTGAAAATGAGTTTGACACCCTGGTTTAAGTCATGGATTGGTAAGAGTCTATGGGGATGGATTCCCTCAGATACTGACTGCTGTGAGGGTCCTGAGTGGGTGGCAGCTTGGCAGTGACTATTGTGATTAAAAATGCAAATACTACTTGACTCACAATAATGAACATCCATTTTAAAATATCTATTAAAGAAATAGTACTACATGAGCCCAAGAAGACATAAAATTGAATTTTTTTTGGCACCAGGGCTTAGAATAATAAAAAATTTTTAAAATTCTAAAATAAAAACTAGTAAGTGTGTCTTGACTTGTACATGGACAGACAGTTAAAATATGTGAAAGGACACGCGGTGCAAGATGGTGCTTGGGCATCGCACCCGGTAATATGAGCGTAGACCGGCACACCCCCCGATAGTTTGGATAGTCTAATACCTCCATCCCAGGGTTTACAGTCTATAAATTCTCACATACATGCCCACAATAACACATAAACATGTAATAGAAAAGGAAAAAAACAGTCTGAATTTTTAGATAGAGAACAGATAAATCATGGTATAGTCATGCATAAGAAAAATATGCAGGGCTTTAAATAAACTTACTAGTACTATCAATATGGTTAGGAAAAAAAATAAATCATAGTGCTAATTAGGGCTACCACTGCCACCATAAGAACCCCCAAAAATGTATAAATTAAACAGGTAAACTGGAAAATATATATGCATATATTTTTAAAGACTTTATTTATTTATCTTTAGAGGGGAAGGAAGGAGAGAGACAGAGAAACATCAATGTGCGCTTGCCTCTCATGTGTCCCCTGCTGGGAACTGGCCTGAAACCCAGGCATGTGCCCTGACTGGGAATCGAGCCGCGATACTGTGGTTCTCAGGCCCATGCTCAATCCACTGAGCTATACCAGCCAGGGCGAAACATATTATTTTTAAAGACTTAAAAATGGTACAGATACAAAGAAGTCTAACAATGCCAAATTCTGGAGTTGGACATCTTCCACTTAGGTGAGCAGGGACAAGGGCCAACTCTCATCTCCCGGGTCACCTGAACATCACCATGATAAACGCTGGGCCTGGCACAAAAAGGGAGATGAAGAGTAAGGAGAAACCAGTTACTTTTAAATAATCCTCTGGGCGTGAGATGGATTAGAGTCTATGAGCTGTGAGGTGTAATGTTATATATGCTGCTTTCCTCGACAGCTGATTCTCCTCCTAGGACTGTTTCTGAGTCCATGGTAGTGGGGGTGGGGACTTAGGAGGTATATAGAAGGCAGAACATTTTAAAAATAGTTTTATGCAAATAAGCATCAGTAAGGAAATCAAAGACACAAACAATAATTTCAATCATCTTAATGATTAACATTTAAAATTGACAATGTGCATTGACCACATCCAATAACTACAGGATAAATATTTCTTTAAATTTGATAAATAATGTCCATTAAATAGACCATATATTATGTCTGTAAAACAAATCTCAAGAAATTTCATAGGAACCTGGAAATCTTATTTATTTTTAACACAAAATATATTATTTTAACACAATTGTATTAAATTACAAATCAATAAAATTGAGACAACATCTAACTTTTTGGCATTGAAGTAATATACATCTAAATAATCTATGGTTTATCAAAGATCAGACAGATGAGGAACTAAATACTTTAAAATAAAGGAATATTACAAGAGATTTTCAAAATTTGTGATATGAAACCAAACCAGTTCCTAGAGGAAAACTTATAGATTTAAATGCTTATAATATTAATGGAAAAATATATAAAAATTAGAGATCTAAACTTTAACTTAAGAATCTAGGAAAAGTGAATTTAATAAAAAAAGGAAGTACTAAGGGGCAAAGAAGAAATACATGCAATTAAAAATAAATCTCCAAAATATGTAAAGAACTCATATGACTCTACTTCAGGAAGACAAACAATCCAATTAAAAATGGGCAAAGAAACTAAACAGTCACTTCTCCAGAGGACACACAGAGGGCCCAGAGACATATGAAAGGATGCTCAGCATCAATAGCCATCACAGAGATGCAAATTAAAACCACAATGAAATACCACTTCACACCAGTCAGAATGTCCATCATAAACAAATCAACAAACAAATGTTGGAGAGGTTGTGGAGAACAGGGAACCCTAGTGCACTGTTGGTGGGAATGCAGACTGGTACAACCACTGTAAAAAACAGTATGGAATTTCTTCAGAAAACTAAAAATGAAACTGCCTTTTGACCCAGCAGTTCCACTGCTGGGATTATGCCCTAAGAATCATGAAACACCAATTTAAAAGAACCTACGCACCCCAATGTTCATAGCACAATTTAAAATAGCCAAGTGCTTGAAGCAACCTAAGCACCCATCAGTAAATAAATGGATCAAAAAACTATGGCACATTTACACAATGGACTATTACACAACAGAAGGAAAGAAGGAGCTCCTACCCTTCACCACAGCATGGATGGATCTGGAGAGCATTACACTAAGTGAAATAAGCCAGATGGTGAAAGACAAATACCATAAGATCTCACCTGTAAGTAAAATTAATTTTCTTGATGGTTTGAGTAGACAGTAAATGTTCTCAAGTGAACATTCAAATGACTTATTAACATTCATTGAAAAGACCATCTTTCTCTTACTGCACTGCAGTGTTACCAGCAACCAGAACATTGTATTTGGAAGGGATCTGTTTTCAGAATTTCTATTTTGTTCTGTTGTATAGTTTGTCTACTCTTGAGCCTACTCTATGCTATGGTAATTAGCGTACCAGAAGGTGTTAACTAACAATTAGTACCAATAATGTTAATTATATTATTTCACTACCTTTTTACTGAATATCTTACAGTTTTGTTCTTATTCTTCAAATTTCCTTGGCTAAATTAAGGCTTCTGTATTACACATGAATATGAATTTTAAATTTAGCTTCATAGTCCTCACACGCCAGTAACCAAAAACAAACCAGAAGAAATAATACAAGACAAACAAGAAAACAAACAAAAAATTCTTGCTTGTTAATTCATGTTATTCATTAGAGTTCACACATGAGTGAAATCATATGATATTTGCTTTTCTCTGACTGGCTTATTTCACTTAGCATAATGCTTTTCAGGTCCATCCATGCTGTCATAAAGGGTAAGATTCCCCTTCTTTTTATTTCTGAGTAGTATTCCATTGTGTAAGTATACCACTAATGAACAAAATGAACTAACAAGCAAAATGAGAGACATACTCATAGATAGAAAGCAGGCTGACAGTAGTTGAGGGACAGTTGGGGGGTGGGGGGACAGAGAGATTGAACAAAAAGAGAGAAAGGAAACATAAACTCAGACAACAGTGTGGTGATTGAGGAAGGGGGTTGGGGAAAATGGAGGAGAGTATAGGAAGATTACGTGGTGATGGACAGAGACTTGACTTAGGGTGGTGAGCAGACAATACAGTGTACCAACAATGTATTATAGAATTGTACACCTGAGACCTGTATAATCTTGTTAACTGGTATCACCCTAAAAATTCAATAAAAAGGGGAAAAATTATTGCCATGATTATCAATGGTATCTCTACTGATTATAGATCAATTTGGAGAGAACTTTAAAATACTGTTTCAATCTCCAAATTGTGTATGTGTATGTATGTGTGTATTTATGTATGTATGTATTTATTTTAGACAGAGGGGAAGAAAGGGAGAAAGAGAGGGAGAGAAACCTAATGTGTGGTTGCCTCTTGCATGCCCCCCTACTGGGAGACCTGGCCTGCAACCCAGGCATGTGCCCTGACTGGGAATTGAACTGGTGACCTTTTGGTTTGCAGGCCTGTGCTCAATCCACTGAGCCACACCATCCAGGGCCAAATTGCGTATTTTTGTTATTTTTGTAAGTGCATTAATTTCTCCCAGTGATATCATTTACTTTTCAGTATACAAATCTTGTTTTTCCATGGTTAGATTTATTTCTAGATGTTTGATATGTTTGATGCTATTGTGAATGGCAACATTTTCTTGATTTTGGTTTTATTTGTTTCTGGTAGAGCAGTATAAAGGGAAAGCTCATTGAGTCGGCTTCTGAACAGAGAATAACCCAGTTCTTTCCTTCTATGTCTTTCTTCCCTGTGTGTCTTTGTTACTACTCACAGAGCACACTTCACTTTGGACACTTCTAATCATCAATGTCGAGAGGTTTTTCCCCTCTCAACAAGTAATTCTCTGTGACACCAGCTTGGTGTCCTACAATTTAATTCAACTTTAATGGTATTAAAACCTGGAGAGTGTCATATCCCATGGGTTAAAGACTCAGTCCCACAAGACTCCCTCCTCCCCAACATACATAGTTCAGCTGCAAGCCCAACCAGTTATAGGTCAAAGGTTTCTATTATTTCCTCTTGATTGATTTGCTAGAGTGGCTCACAGAACTCAGGGAAACAGTTGCTTATGTTTATTGGTTTGTTAAAGGCTATGATAAGGGATACAGATGAAATGATATAAGAAGTGAGGACTGGGCAGGTACGAGTGTTGTAGTTTCTGTGCCTGGAGTTGGGCTGTGTCACTCTCCTAGTACAGATGTGTTCACCAACCTGGAAGCTCTCTGAATACCCTACTACAGGGATTTTATGGGAGGCTTTCTCACAGAGACGTGATCAATTATTAAGTCCATTTCCAGCCCTTCTTCACTCTCTGGAGTATGGCGGTGAGACTGAAAATTCCAAGCTTCTCACCATGGCTTGGTCTTTCTGGTGACCCACACCCATCGGGGAGCCAGCCATCCAGGACCCCCCCCCAGAGTAGACCCATTAGAACAAAAGATGCTCCTAGTGCTCTTGTCACTTAGGAATCTACAGGGCTTGAAGAGACCCACGACAGAACAGGGACAGGGTCAGATAAATATTAGCAATTGCACCACAAAAAAATACAGAGGAATAAATGTAACCAAAGTGCTGAAAAATCTGTACACTAAAAACTTTAAGATGTTGATGAAAAAAATTGAAGAAGGTACAAATAAATGAAGACATATTCTATTCTTATGGGTTGAAAGCGTTAATATTATTAAAAATGTTCATATTACCCAAAGCAATCTACAGATTCAATGCAATCCCTAACAAAATTCCAATGGCTTTCTCCACAGAAATAGAGCAAACTAAAAATTTGTATGAAACAAGAAAAGACCTGAAATAGCTAAAAACCCTGAGAAAGAAGAACAAAACTGGAGGCATATGTTCCCTTATTTCAAACTATATTACAAAGCTACAGTAATCAATTTATGTGATATTGACGTAAAAGCAGACACATAGATCAATGGAACAGAATAGACAGCCCAGAAATACACCTAAAAATATGGTCGATTTATGGCAAAGAAGAAAGAATATACAATGGAAAAAAGACAATTTCTTCAACAAATGGTACTGGGAAAATTAGACAGCTACATGCAAAACAATGGAATTCAACCAATGTCTTAGAACATACATAAAAAGTAACTCAAAATAAAAAAACTTGAATGTAATATCTGAAACTATCAAGCTCCTAGAAGAAAACGTTACCAGACATGGACAGGCCCAAAGCTTGTCTGCCTCAGGCCAGCCTGAAGTGTGTGCATTCTTCCTATCGGGAAAATTTCACAACAAGAGTCCTGGTGATTTTGAGAGGACATTTATTAAAGCTGGGAACAGTGAAACAAAGGAAGGACTTAGGGTAGAAGTAGTAACAGGAGGAAGTCTAGGCAGTGCTCTGCTTTGGCTCCCCAGAAATGTTATAGGAAAGCAGTGAGTCAAGGCAGGGCTGCTGTTAACTCCCGGGGAAGTGAAGGTCACAGTGACAGAAGTGAGCCAAGGCAGGGATGCTTTTAGCCCTGAAAAATAAGAGAAAAAGGCCTTGGACACAGGGCCAGAGGGTCATGGGAACCCATAGAGTTTAGAAAGAAATAAAAAGGTCCTGTTTAGGAAGGGGCATGGGTGTGCTCTGAAGTGATACCACACCCAGTCTTTGTCTTGAGGTTTTTATCTCTCTTCTGTGGGTAAGATTCTTGGGAGAGGATAAATTCATCAGCTTTCCAGGTGCATTTTTAATATGCTGATGCATTAAAATGAGCATGTGGGGGTGTTGGGAATATTCTTTGTCTGCTTTACTGCTTTACTTTTATCTTGAGGCTGGTGGCTTTAATGGGGTTTTGTTATTTGTTCCTCTGACATCATCTGTCCTTGGGTTTAGCTGGCACAAAAGGCATTAATTGGGCCTGTGATCTCTATTTCCCAGACCAGGGTGATTTAAGCTATGTATTCCCTGGTTAAGGAGAGAGCTATGAACCAGTTTCTCTCAATTGTCCTTGGTTAGGGAAGATAAGGTCTTGTGATTCACCAGCTGGCTGTAAGTTGTTTAGCCTGTTTAATTTTCTTTTAATTTCCCTATTGTACTTGCCCAGGAATTTTCCTTGCTTCTTACTATCCTGTCACAGAAAAATAGGCAGTAAGCTGCTTGACAGCAGTCTTGGAGATAATTTTTGAATCTGACAGCAAAAGCAAAGGCAACAAAAACAAACAAATGTGGACTGCATTATACTAAAGAGCTTCTGTACAGCAAAGAAAATGATCCACAAAATGAAAATGCAACCTACTGAATGTGATAAAATCTTTATAAATTATATAGCTGATAAGAGGTTAACATCTAAAAACTCATACAACTCAACAGCAAAAAACCCCCAAAAACCAATGCTAACAATCTCATTAAAAGTAGGCAGAAAACCTGAGTAAACATTTTATGAAGTACACATATGATGGTCAACAGATCAAAACCACAAGGAAATACCACTTCACACCAGTATGAATGGCTACTGTCAAAAAGTCAACCAATAACAAAAGTTGGCAAAGATGTGGAGAGAAGGGAACCCTGTGAACTGTTAGTAGGAATCCAAATTGGTGCCACCACTATGGAAAACAGGATGGAGGTGCCTCAAAACAGTAAAGCTAGAACTACCATATCATCTAGGAATCCTACTTCTGAAAATTTATCTGAAGAAAACAAAAATTACTAATTTGAACAGGTATATGCATCCCATGTTCACTGCAACATTGTTTACAATAGCTACAAAATGGAAACAACCTAGGTGTTCATCGACAGATAAGTGGATAATGCAAATGAATAATGATAATGAAATGTTAGCCATGAAAATGAAAATCTTGTCATTTTTGACAATATGGATGGAGCTAGAAGGTATTATACTAAGTGAAATAAGTCAGGCAAAGACAAATATCACATGATTTCACATTTATGGAATCTAAAAAATAAAAATAAGTAAACAAACAAAATAGATCAGTTTTTTTTATTTTTGAGAACTGATGATTGCCAGATGGGAGGAGGACTGTGGGTATGGATGAAAAAGGTAAAAGGGATTTAGAAGTGCAAATTTCCAGTTATAAAATAAATAAGTCATGGGATGTAATGTATAGCACAGGGAATACAGTAAAAAATATTTGGTGACAGTTGGTTTACTAGACATATTATGGTTGATCACATTGTAAAGTATATAAATGTGGAATCACTATGTTGCACACCTGAAATATATAATATTATATGCCAACCATGGTTTAATTAAAAAGAGAAAAAGCTGTTCTTTGAAAAGGTTAAAGGAATTGACAAATTTTTAGGAAGACAGACAAGGAAAAGAAAAATAAGAACATGAAAATTACCAGTTTCAAGAATAAAACAGAGGATATAATTTCAGACAGTCCAAGCATTTATAGGACATCAGGGAATAATAAAAACAACCTTAAACATAAATTTGAGAACTTAGGTGAAAACACCTAATTTCTTAAAAATCAAAAACTAGTACAATTAACTCAATACAAATAGGTAAATTGAACAGCTCTATAACTCTTAAAAGATATTTAATTCATAATTGGAAGACTAATGAAAGAGAAATCTCAAGACCCAGATGGTTCACTAGAGAAATCTACCAAATATTTTAAATGGAATTAACAAGTCTCCAAAATTTCTTGAGAAAATAGAGAATGAGGGAACACATTCCATCATATTTTATGAAGTCAGCATTTTCTGATACCAACAGCAGACAGGAACACTACAACAAAAGAACATTAAAGAATATACCTGAATGACTATAGGCACAAAATTCCTTAAGAAAATATTAGCAAAAAAGTTCAGCAGAATTTCAAAAGAATTATACACTATTTCAGAGTGGGGTTTATTCTAATGATGTAAGCCTGGCTTATCTTATTTATTTATTTATTTATATTATCAAATACATTTTATTTTTGAATTTAATTTTGTTCAAGTACAGTTTTCTGTCTTTTACTACCACCTCAGCCCACCCCCCCCAGTGCTCCCCACCTCCCTCCCATTCCCCCCCTTAGTTTTTGTCCATGTGTCCTTTATACTTGTTTCTGTAAATCTTTCCCCTTTTCCCCTGAAATTCCCTCACCTCTGGTCCCTGTCAGCCTGTTCTGTATTTCAGTGTCTTTGGTTATATTTTGCTTGCTTGTTTGTTTTGTTGTTTAGGTTCCACTTAAAGGTGAGATCATATGGTATTTGTCTTTCACTGCCTGGCTTATTTCACTCAGCATAATGCTGAGTTTATCTTACTATTTTTTTGCAGGAGATGGATATTTTATCTTATTTCATTTTTATTGTATTTTTCCGTTACCATTTATCCCTCTTATGCCCACCCCCCACAATCACCACACTGTCCATGAGTCCTTTTTTCTTTTTGCTCAGTCCCTTCACCCCTAACACTGCCCTACCCCCATGGTAGGATGACAGCTATGCAAGCCTGGTTTAATAGTTGAAAGCCAACCAATGTAATGTATCTTACTAAGAAGCTAGAGAAGAACAACCACATGGTTATATCATGTGGTTTATCAGAAAAAGCATTTGACAAAATTGAACACTTATTCATGATTAAGACTAGAGGGAAACTTCTCAATTTTATAATTTCTACAAAAATTTTATAGCTAAAATCACAAGTAATGGTGAAAAACTATTATAAAATTGTTTTATAATTGTTTTATTGTGCTTTTCCTCTTCTGCTCTCACTACTCTTATTTAACCTGGTAACAGAAGTCCTGGACAGCACAATAAAACAAGAAAAGGGGGAAAATGTCATGCAATATTATGAGATCTGAGCTTTCAAGTGCTGCTTTGACATCTTTGAGCCCGGAAGGGCCCCAAAGACCTAATTCTGACCTTTCCTGCTTTCACTAGTTACAGTCCCCACCCAGCTACTTCCTGTGTCAGCCTGAGCAGCTGCCCTCCACTGATCCACAACCCAAGGGCTTCATTCAGTCCCTGCCAGACCATGGAACTATTCAAACAAACCAGCAACATCCTCCTGTGGGAAACAGGGAGCACCCTGTGCTCTTATTACTACAAAGCCCACCTTTCACAGACCTGGCTGGTTCAGTGGGTTCCTGAGTGCAACCTCCAGGTGACCCTACCTGGAGTCCTGCTCCCTCAGGCTGTAAGAACATTTGATAAACTGCTATCAACTCATCTGTCTATCTTGGGTGTTGTGTGGCCATCTCATACTATTTAGGGTGAAAGACCCCTCCTTTACCAACAAGATGAAGAGGAGTGGTCAAAACACATGAAGATCAGAAAGGAAGAAATAAAACTATTCCCATTCAGCCTATGTAAATGTCTACATAAAAAACTCCCACTGACTGCTCCCTCCATCCCCAATAAACTCTCCTAGAACTAATGAGGCAGCTCATTTAGGGTGCAGAATTCAAGACCAACAAAAAATTTTAGTTTGCATTTCTGTATATGATAACAAGATATAACACAATAATTAAAAATACAATACTATTTACAGTCACTATAAATAAAAAAGAGACACAAATATAATTCTGGCAAGACATGTGAGTTATATGCTTAAATGCTGATAAAAGTAATAAAAAATCTAAATAAATTGGGACACAATATTCATCATCTAAAAAATAGTAAAGATGTTACATATCTCCCAAAACTGATATCTTACTATAATGCAATTTCAATCTAAATCCCCACAATAATTTGATAGTTGTAGATAAAGTTATTCTAAAATGTATATGAAAAGCAAAGAAATCAGAATAAATAAAGCAAATTTGATAAAGTAGAATAAAGTTGAGAGATCACTGTATTCAAGACTGATGGGTATTGTGGAGGAATGTACATAGATTGATAGACCCAGTATAGAGAACCCAGAAACAGATCCACACCAAGCCACTTTTGACAAGGGGCAAAGTAATTGAATGGAAGATGGATGGTCTCTCCAAACAATGGTGCTAGAAGTGAATGTCCATTCACCCCCAGCAGCTATCCCCACCCCCTGCCAAAAAAAAAGAAAGAAGCTGCTCTGCCTATGGAGTAGCCTTTTCTCTGTTTCACTCCTTCACTAATAAACTCTTTCACTTTAAATTCAAAAAGGAAGGAAGGAAGGAAGGAAGGAAGGAAGGAAGGAAGGAAGGAAGGAAGGAAGGAAGGAAGGAAGGAAGGAAGGAAGGAAGGAAGGAGGGAGGGAGGGAAGGAGGAAGGAGAAAGAAAAGAGAGGAAAGAGAGAAAAGAAAAACAGGAAGAAAAAGAAATGAGACCAATTCTCACACTTTATTTAAAAGTTCACTCGGATTAGATTAACTTTTAAATGTAAAACATGAAACTTTTAGGAAAAAATTAGGAAGAAACTTTGGGGACCTATGGCCTGGTGGAGACTTTTCAGACATGACACTAAAAACACACTCCATAAAAAGAAAAATGTCAACAAATGGGGCTTTGTCAAAATTACAAACTTTCTGCAAAAATCCTGTTAAGAGAATGAAAAGATAACTTACTGAGAAAGTTATTTGCACTCCCTAAATATTACAAATGGCTGTACAATATCTAGACTATATAAAGGAGTCTCATAACTCCACACTAAGAAAATCTAATTTCAAAAAGGGCATAAAACATGAAGAGACATTTTATTAAAGAGGATATCTAGATGGCAGATCACCACATTGAACAATGTTTTATATCAGTAGGTATTAGAGAAATACAAAATAAGAACTTGATGATGCACCACTATAAAAACAGCTAAAACATAAAATACTGGCAATGCAAAATGTTGGCGAGAACCTCACACACTGAAGGTGGGAACGTGGAGCAGTACAGCCACTCAGGGAAGGAGTTTTGCAGTTCCTTAAAAAACTACACATACACTTAGTACATGATCCAGCAATCACTTTTCTGTACATTTATGGCAGAAAAAATAAAAACATGTTTACATGGTGACCTTACACCAATGTTCAGGGAAAATTTATTTGTAATAGCCCCAAATGAGAAACAATCAAAGTGCCTTTCAATAGGTGAACAGACAAGTGTGGTACATCCATGCTGTGGAATGCTACTCAGCAATAAAAAAGACCCCAAGGTTGATACATGCAGCAACATGGATTGCTCTCAAGGACGTTGTGCTAAATGAGGTATGCCACCTCCAGAAAGTCACATGTTGTGTGATTCCGTTTATCTGACATTGTCAAATTTGCAAAATTATAGAGATGGAGAACACATGGTTTTCAGATGTTAGGTTGATGGTGTCTGGAAGGAGGTGGTGGTAGCTATAAAGGGTAGCAAGAGAGAGATCTCTGTGATAATGAAATGGTTCTGTGCTTGATTTCAAATCTAAAATGCAATAAAACATATGAAAAGAACTATATGCACACAATGCACCAATATCAGTTTTCTGGTTTTGACACTGTACTATAGTCTCGAAATACAAGCATTTAGGAAAATAGGTGAAAGAGTACACAGAATCTCTCTGTACTGTTTTTGCATTTTAAAATCTGTAATTAGTTTGAATAAATTTTTTTAAACTTGCTTTCCAGCTAAAATCCAGAACACTCAAAACATCAAATATTAGCAAGGGTGTGGTACAACTGGAACTCATTGACTTGTGGTGGGGATGCAAAAGGGCACAGTCGCGTTGGAAGACACTCTGGTGGTTTCTTACAAAGGTACACAAACTCTTACCATATGTTTCAGCTGTCATAGTCTCAGGGCTTTAGGCAGATGAGTTAAAAATTTTGTCTATACAAAAACCTGCACTCAAATGTTTATAGCAGCTTTATTTACAACTGCCAAAAGTTGGGAGTAACCTAAATGTCACTCAGTAGTGAATGGATAAACAAGCGGTGGTACATTCACACAATTACTATTTAGTGATAAAAATAAAGAAGCTTTTTAAGCTATGAAAATACATGGAGAAGTCTTAAATATATATTGCTAAGTGAGAGAATTATCTTGGGCTTAAAAACTTGCTTACTATTTGAATCCAATTATATGACATTTTGAAAAAGTCAAAACTATGAAAATAGTAGAAATATTATTGGTTTCCAGGGTCCAGGGAGAGGAGGACCGGGATGAACAGGGAGAGCACTGGGGATTTCAGTGGGTGGAATCAGTCTGTTTGATATGGAAACGGCGGATACAGGACATCGTGCGTTTGCCAAAAGACATTGAGCCTTATAATGTATAAGGATGAACCCTAATGTCAACTATGGACATCAATTAATAATAATGTATCAATATCGGTCTATCGGTTGTAACAACTATACCACACTAATGCAAGATATTAATACTAGGAGATACCTTAAGTGGAACAGGGGGAAGATGAGGGTTAGGGGACTCTTGTACTTTCTGTACATTTTTACTGTTAACTTAAAGCTTTTCTAAAAAAAGTAAAGTCTATTTAAAAATGCCTTTTTTAAACATGGTAAGATATAGATCTATTATTATTTTTATTCCACATTTGTTTGACTTTTAGTATATTCTCTATTGTACATTCTCTATTTATTTTATAATTAAAAATGGAGTTATGTAAAAGAAAAACCTGGGCCTATTATACCTTCAATTTTCTAAACACTTTGCTTAGTACAGAGAATTGCTATTTATTGG
>NW_026521631.1:0-8107 GCF_021234435.1 Artibeus jamaicensis
TGTTGAAAAATCTGTAAACTAAAAACCTTAAGATGTTTTTTTTTGTTTCTCATTTTAAAATATCTTTTTTTAATTTATTTTTTAAATTAATTTATTTTTTTAAATTGATTATGCTGTTACAGTTGTTCTATTCCCCCCTTCATTCCCCTCCACCCTGCCCCCCCATCCCCACCATTACCCCCCTTTAGTTTATGTCCATGTGTCTCAAGTCCTTTAGGTTCTATATTTCCCATGCTATTCTTGCCCCCCATCTATTTTCTATCTACTGTCTGTGCTACTTATTTTCTGTACCTTCTCCCCCATCTCCTCCTCCCACTCCCCTGTTGCTAACCCTCCTTGAGATCTTCATTTCTATATTTCCACTCCGTGATCTAGCTGTTCTTTTAGTTTGCTTTCGTTTTAGGTGTGGTTGTTAATAACTGTGAGCTTGTTGTTCTTTCACTGTTCATGTTTCTTTAACTTCTTTTTCTTCGATAAGTCCCTTTAACATTTCATATAATAAGGGCTTGGTGATGATGAACTCCTTGAATTTGGTCTTATCTGAGAAGCACCTTTATCTGTCCTTCCATTCTAAATGAAAGTTTTGCTGGATAGAGCAATCTTGGTTGTAGGTCTTTAGATTTCATGACTTGAAATATTTCTTTCCAGCCCCTTCTTGCCTGTAAGGTCTCTTTTGAGAAATCTGCTGACAGTCTGATGGGGACTCCTTTGTAGGTGACTGGCCCCTTAGCTCTTGCTGCTTCTAGGATTCTCTCCTTCATTTTAATCTTGGCTAATATAATGATGATGTGCCTTGGTGTGTTCCTTCTTGGGTCCAACTTCTTTGGGACTCTCTGAGCTTCCTGGATTTTCTGGAAGTCTATTGCCTTTGCTAGATTGGGGAAGTTCTCCTTTATTATTTGTTCAAATAAATTTTCCACTCATGGCTGTTCCTCTTCTTCTTCTGGTACACTTATAATTTGGATGTTGGAACATTTAAAGATGTCCTTGAGGTTCCTAAGGCTCTCCTCCTTTTTTTGAATTCTTGTTTCTTCATCCTTTTCTGTTTGGTCATTTTTTTCCTCCTTTGATTTGAGTCCCAGTTTCCTTTTCATTACTATTGGTTTCCTGTGCATTTCCCTTCATTTCACTTAGTTTAGTCTTCATATGTTCCTCTAATTTGTGACTAAAATCAATGAGTTCTGTGAGCATCCTGATCACCAGTGTTTTGAACTGTGCATCTGAGAGTTTGGCTATTTCTTCATTGCTTATATTTATCAACTCTGGGGCTCTGAGTTGTTCTTGAGCCATGTTTTGCTCTGTTCGCGCCTGCTAGGTATGAGGAGCGGAGCCTTAGATGTTCACCAGGGTGGAGCCACCCAGGTCACTGGTTTGTGACGCTGTATGTGGGGGCAGGGTCAGAGAGGGACAATGGCGGTCCCCTCTGCTTCTTCCTGCCACTGGAGCCTGTGTGGTTCGCCTCACTGCTTGCTCCTTCACTGGTTTACCTGTGCGTAAATGTGTGACTGCAGTCAGCCCTCAGTGGGTCCATTGTCTTGTGCCCTCAATGGGTTCACCACCTTGCACCCTCAGTGGGTCTGCCCACTTCTCCACACCTGGGATCCGCTCACGGCTGCTGGCACAACTGGGTAGTGCGCCCAGGTCGGTCCAGTGGATCCTTCCTGCCTGACTCACTCTGCTGCTGGCTCTGCTCCTCTTACCAGTTTGGCTGAATGGTTCGTTGTTGTCAGACTTCCATGTAGTTCAATTTTTTGTGGTTTGGCTGTATTTTTGTTGCTAAAACTTTATTGTTTTTAAAATTGGTTGTGCAGGAAGGCACAGTGCTTCCACCTACACCTCCATCTTGGTGGAAGTGTCTTTGCCATAAATTGTATTTTAAAAATTATTTAGATATATTTTTAGGTGTATTTCTGGGCTGTCTACTCTGTTCCATTGATCTATATGTCTGCTTTTATATCAATATCACATAAATTGATTACTGTAGCTTTGTAATATAGTTTGAAATAAGGGAACATATGCCTCCAGTTTTGTTATTCTTTCTCAGAATTGTTTTAGCTATTTCAGGTCTTTTCTGGTTTCATACAAATTTTTAGTTTGCTCTATTTCTGTGGAAAAAGCCATTGGAATTTTGTTAGGGATTGCTTTGGGTAATACAAACATTTTAAATAAATTAATGCTTTCACCCATAAGTATAGAATATTTTTCCATTTATCTGTACTTTCTTCAATTTTTTTCATCAACATCTTGAAGTTTTGGACTTCCACCAAGATGGAGGCATAGGTGGAAACACTCTGCCTTCTCTCACAACCAAGTTTAAAAACAACAAAGTTTTAGCAATAAAAACACAGCCAAACCACAGAAAATTGAACTATACAGAAGTCCGACAATAACGAACCCTTCAGCCAAACCGGTAAGAGAAGCAGAACCAGCAGCAAAGTGGGGTCAGGCAAAAAAGATCCACCAAACCAACGAGGCGCGTGACCCAGGCAGGCAGGCAGTGGGCAAATCCCAGGTGTGGAGTAGTGGGCAGATCCACTGAGGGCTGAGCATGGTCATACATTTGCGTGCAGATAACTGGTGAAGGAGTGAGCATTGAGACTGAGACAGACCCCGCAGTACCTAGCAGCAGGAAGCAGCAGTGGGGACCGCCCCCACATACAGCATCACAAACCAGTAACCTGGGTGGCCCCACCCTGGTGAACACTTAAGGCTCCGCTCCTCATACCTAGTAGGCATGAACAGAGCAAAACATGGCTCAAGAACAACTCAGAGCCCCAGAGTTGATAAATCTAAGCAATGAAGAAATAGCCAAACTCTCAGATGCACAGTTCAAAACACTGGTGATCAGGATGCTCACAGAACTCATTGATTTTAGTCACAAATTAGAGGAACATATGAAGGCTAAACTAAGTGAAATGAAGGGAAATGCACAGGAAACCAATAGTAATGAAAAGGAAACTGGGACTCAAATCAAAGGAGGAAAAAATGACCAAACAGAAAAGGATGAAGAAACAAGAATTCAAAAAAAGGAGGAGAGCCTTAGGAACCTCAAGGACATCTTTAAATGTTCCAACATCCGAATTATAGGTGTACCAGAAGAAGAAGAGGAACAGCCATGAGTGGAAAATTTATTTGAACAAATAATAAAGGAGAACTTCCCCAATCTAGCAAAGGCAATAGACTTCCAGAAAATCCAGGAAACTCAGAGAGTCCCAAAGAAGTTGGACCCAAGAAGGAACACACCAAGGCACATCATCATTATATTAGCCAAGATTAAAATGAAGGAGAGAATCCTAGAAGCAGCAAGAGCTAAGGGGCCAGTCACCTACAAAGGAGTTCCCATCAGACTGTCATGGGATTTCTCAAAAGAGACCTTACAGGTAAGAAGGGGCTGGAAAGGAGCATTCCAAATCATGAAATCCAAAGACCTTCATCCAACATTGCTCTATACAGCAAAGCTTTCATTTAGAATGGAAGGGCAGATAAAGTGCTTCTCAGATAAGATCAAGTGCAAGGAGTTCATCATCACCAAGCCCTTATTATGTGAAATGTTAAAGGGACTTATCTAAGAAAAAGAAAATAAAAAAGGTGAACAGTGAAAGGACAGCAAATTTGCAGTTATTAACAACCAGACCTAAAACAAAAACAAACTAAGAGGACAGCTAGAACAGGAACAAAACCATAGAAATGAAGATCACATGGAGGGTGAGCAACAGGGGAGTGGGAGAAAGAGAAGGGGGGAGAAGGTACAGAAAATAAGTAGCATAGATGGAAGGTAGAAAATAGATAGGGGGGAGGGCAAGAATAGTAGGGAAAATATAGAATCTAAAGAACTTGAGACACGTGGTCATAAACTAAAGGGGGGAATTGTGGGGGAGGGGGTGTGCAGGGTGGAGGGGAATGAATGGGGGAAAATAGAACAACTGTAATGATATAATTAATAAAATATTTTTTAAAATTAAAAAAATGTGAAACTAAAAAAAATTTATGGCAAAGAAGAAAGAATATACAATGGAAAAAAGACAATCTCTTCAATAAATAGCGCTGGGAAAACTAGACAGCTCCATGCAAAACAATGGAATTCAACCAATGTCTTAGAACATACATAAAAGCTAACTCAAAATAAACGAAAAACTTGGATCTAAGATCTGAAACTATCAAGCTCCTAGAAGAAAACGTTACCAGACAGGGACAGGCCCAAAGCTTGTCTGCCTCAGGCAGGCCTGCAGTGTGTGGGTTCTGGACTTCATGAAGGGACGATTTCACAAGAGTCCTGGTGATTTTGAGAGGACATTTATTACAGCTGGGGACAGTGAAACAAAGGAAGGACTTAGGGTAGAAGTACTATCAGGAGAAAGTCTAGGCGGTGCTCTGCTTTGGCTCCCCAGAAATGTTATAGGAAAGCAGTGAGTCAAAGCAGGGCTGCTGTTAACTCCCGGGGAAGTGAAGGTCACAGTGACAGAAGTGAGCCAAGGCTGGGATGCTTTTAGCCCTGAGAAGTCAGAGAAAAAGGGGCCTTGGAGACAGGGTCAGCGGGTAAGTCCAGGATGAGCTGCCACTGCCCACTTCTCCCCTGGCTGCAATTCTCATGGGGACCCATAGAGTTTAGAAAGAAATAAGAAGGTCCTGCTTAGGAAGGGGCATGAGTGTGCTCTAAAGCGATCCCACACCCAGTCTTTGTCTTGAGGTTTTTATCTCTCTTCTGTGGGTAAGAATCTTAGGAGAGGGTTTCATCTGAATATTCATCAGCTTTCCAGGTGCATTTTTAATATGCTGATGTATTAAAATGAGCATGTGGGTGTGTTGGGAATATTCTTTGTCTGCTTTACTGCTTTACTTTTATCTTGGGGCTGGTGGCTTTAATGGGGTTTTGTTATTTGTTCCTCTGACATCATCTGTCCTTGGGTTTAGCTGGCACAAAAGGCATTAGTTGGGCCTGTGATCTCTATTTCCCAGACCAGGGTGATTTAAGCTATGTATTCCCTGGTTAAGGAGAGAGCTATGAACCAGTTTCTCTCAATTGTCCTTGGTTAGGGAAGATAAGGTCTTGTGATTCATCAGCTGGCTGTAAGTTGTTTAGCCTGTTTAACTTTCTTGTTTCAATTTCCCTATTGTACTTGCCCAGGAATTTTCCTCGCTGCTTACTATCCTGACCCAGAAACATAGGCAGTTAGCTCCTTGACAGCAGTCTTGGAGATGATTTTTGAATCTGACATCAAAAGCAAAGGCAACAAAAACAAACAAATGTGGGACTGCATTATACTAAAAAGCTTCTGTTACAGCAAAGAAAATCATCAACAAAATGAAAACGCAACCTACTGAATGTGAGAAAATTTTTATAAATTATATAGCTGGTAAGAGGTTAACATCTAAAAACTCATACAACTCAATAGCAAAAAAAAACCACCCCAAAACCAACCCTAACAATCTCATTAAAAGTAGGCAGAAAATCTAAGTAAACATTTTATGAAGTAGACATACGATAGTCAACAGATCAAAAACACAAGGAAATACCACTTCATATCAGTATGAATGGTTACTTTAAAAAAGTCAACCAATAACAAGAGTTGGCAAAGATGTGGAGAGAAGGGTACCCTGTGAACTGTTAGTAGGAATCCAAATTGGTGCCACCACTATGGAAAACAGGATGGAGGTGCCTCAGAACAGTAAAGCTAGAACTACCATATCATCTAGGAATTCCGCTTCTGGGAATTTATCTGAAGAAAACAAAAATTACTAACTTGAACAGGTATATACATCCCATGTTCACTGCAACATTATTTACAATAGCTACAAAACGGAAACAACCTAGGTGTTCATCGACAGATAAGTGAATAATGCAAATGAATAATGATAATGAAATACTATCCATGAAAATGGAAATCTTGTCATTTTTGACAATATAGACGGAGCTAGAAGGTAAGTGAAATAAGTCAAAGACAAATATCACATGATTTCACATATATGGCATCTAAAAACTAAAAATAAGTAAACAAACAAAATAGATCAGTTTTTTTTTTTATTTTTGAGAACTGATGATTGCCAAATGGGAGGGGGATTGTGGATATGGATGAAATAGGTAAAAGGGATTGAGAAGTACAAATTGCCAGTTATAAAATAAATAAGTCATGGGACATAATGTATAGCACAGGGAATATAGCAAAAAAATATCATGATAAATTTGATGACAGTTGGTTTACTAGACATTATGGTTGATCACATTGTAAGCTATATAAATGTAGAATCACTATGTTGTACACCTGAAACATATAATATTATATGCCAACCATGGTTTAATTAAAAAGAGAGAAAGCTTTTCTTTGAAAAGGTTAAAGGAATTGACCAATTTTTAGGAAGACAGACAAGGTAAAGAAAAATAAGAACATGAAAATTACCAGTTTCAAGAATAAAACAGAGGATATAATTTCAGACAATCGAAGCATTTATAGGACATCAAGGAATAATAAAAACAACTTTATACATAAATTTGAGAACTTAGGTGAAAACACCTAATTTCTTAAAAATCAAAAACTAGTACAATTAACTCAATATAAATAGGTAAATTGAACAGCTCTATAACTCTTAAAAGATATTTAATTAATAATTGGAAGACAAATGAAAGAGAAATCTCAAGATGATTCACTGGAGAAATCTACCAAATATTTTAAATGGAATTGACAAGTCTCCAAAATTTCTTGAGAAAATAGAGGATGAGGGAACACATCTCATCATATTTTATGAAGTCAGCATTTCCTGATACCAACAGCAGACATAGACAGTACAACAAGAGAACATTAAAGAAAAATATGCCTGAATGACTATAGATGCAAAACTCCTTAAGAAAATATTAGCAAACAAGTTCAGCAGAATTTCAAAAGAATTATACACTATTTCAGAGTGGGGTTTATTCTAGTGATGTAAGTCTAGCTTATTTTATCTTACTTATTTATTTATTTATATTATCAAACACGTTTTATTTTTTTATTTTTTAATTTAATTTAGTTCAAGTACAGTTTTCTGTCTTTTACTCCCATCCCATCCCCCAGTGCTCCCTACCTTCCTCCCATTTCCAGCCCCCTTAGTTTTTGTCTGTGTGTCCTTTATACTAGTTCCTGTAAATCTTTCCCCTTTTCCCCTGAAATTCCCTCCCCTCTCCCCTCTGGTCCCTGTAAAGATGTTACATATTTCTCCCAACTGATATCTTACTATAATGCAATTTCAATCTAAATCCCCACAGTAATTTGATAGTTATAGATAAAGTTATTCTAAAATGTATATGAAAAGCAAAAAAATCAGAATAAATAAAGCAAATTTGATAAAGAAGAATAAAGTTGAGAGATCACTGTAATCAAGACTAACGGGTATTGTGGAGGAATGTACATAGATTGATAGACCAGAATAAGAACCCAGAAACAGATCCATACCAAGCCACTTTTGACAAAGGTGCAAAGTAATTGAATGGAAGATGGATGGTCTCTCCAAACAACGGTGCTGGAAGAAGTGAATGTCCATTCACTCCCAGCAGCTATCCCCACCCCCTGCCAAAAAAAAAAAAAAAAGAAAGAAAGAGGCTGCTCTGCCTATGGAGTAGCCTTCTCTCTGTTTCACCCCTTCACTGATAAACTCTTTCACTTTAAATGCAAAAAGGAAGGAAGGAAGGAAGGAAGGAAGGAAGGAAGGAAGGAAGGAAGGAGGGAGGGAGGGAGGGAGGGAGGGAGGGAGGGAGGGAGGGAGGGAGGGAGGGAAGAGAAAGAAGAGAGAGAGGAAAGAGAGAACATAAAAAAGGAAAACAGAAAGAAAAAGAAATGAGACTAATTCTCACACTTTATTTAAAAGTTCACTCAGATTAGATTAACTTTTAAATGTAAAACATGAAACTTTTAAAAAAAGATTTTATTTATTTATCTTTAGAGAAGAAGGGAAGGAAAGAAGGAGAGAAGGAGAGAAATATCAATGTATGGTTGCCTCTCATGAGTCCCCTGCTGGGAACTGGCCTGCAACCCAGGCATGTGCCCTGACTGGGAATCGAACCTCGATCATGTGGTTCGCAGGCACGTACTTAATCCACTGAGCTACACCAGCCAGGGCAAAACATAAAACTTTTAGA
>NW_026521632.1:0-5817 GCF_021234435.1 Artibeus jamaicensis
TAAAAATTATTTGATTGTTGCTTAATTACAGTTGTCTGCATTTTCCCTACACCACGGCCTCCTGCCCCAGCCAAACCCACCTCCCTCCCTTGTTTCCTCCTCCCTCTCTGTTTTGTCCACGTGTCCTTTATAATTAAAAATTTAAAGTATATTTTATTGATTATGCTATTGCAGTTTCCCTAATTTTGTCCTCCCTTTACCCCCTTTTATCTCCCCTCTGCCCTTCACCTCCCCACCCTCCAGCATTCCCCCCCTTAATTCATGTTTATGGCTTGTACATATAAGTTCTTTGAGTTTTCTGTTTCCTATACCATTTGACCCCTCCTATCTATTTTATGCCTACCAATTATGCTTCTTATTCCCTGTACCTTTTCCTCTCATTCCTCCCTTACCCTGGCCCACTGAAATCTCTCCATATGATGTCCATTTCTCTAATTCTATTCCTATTCAAGTTGTTTGCTTAATTTTTGTTTTCATTGTCTTTTCTTTTAGGTTCATTTGTTGATAGTTGTGAGTTTGTTGTCATTTTACTGTTTACATTTTAATCTTCTTTTCCTTAGATAAGTCATTTTAATATTTTATGTAATAATGGTTTGGTGATGATGAACTCCTTTAACTTGATCTTATCTGGGAAGCACTTTACCTGCCCTTCCATTCTAAATGAAAGCTTTACTGGGAAGAGCAATCTTGGATATAGGTTCTTGCCTTTCATGACTTCAAATATTTCTTTCCCTCCCCTTCTTGCCTGCAAAGTTTCTTTTGAGAAATCAGCTGGTAGCCATATGGACACTCCTTTGTGGGCAACTATCTCCTTTTCTCTTGCTGCTTTTAAGATTCTTTCTTTATCTTTATTTGGGTAACTTAATGATGATGTGCCTTGGTGTGTTCCTCTTTGGGTCCAACTTCTTTGGGACTCTCTGGGCTTCCTGGACTTCCTGGAAGTCTATTTCCTTTGCCAGGTTGGGTAAGTTTTCCTTCATTATTTGTTTGAAAAAGTTTTCAATTCCTTACTGTTGTTATTATCCTTCTGGCACCCCTATAATTCAGATATTGTAATGTTTCAGGTTGTCCCAGAGATTCCTCAGCCCCTTTCCCTTTTTTTTTGAATTCTTGTTTCTTCATTCTGTTCTGGTTGGATGTTTTTATTTCTTCCTTTTGTTTCAAATTATTGCTTTGAGTCCTGGTTTCCTTCCTGTCACTGTTGGTTCCCTGAATATTTTGCTTTATTTAATTTTGGGTATCTTCCATTTTTTTCTTTTTTCTTTTTTTGTCCAAGCTCAGTCAGTTCTGTGAGCATTTTGATTACCAGGGCTTTAACTTCTCCATCAGGTAGGCTGGCTATCTCCTCATTCCTTAGCTCTCTTTCTGAAGCTTTGCTCTGTTCTTTCATTTGAGCCATATTTCTTTGTCTCTGCTCACCTGTTAAGTTGTAAGGGGGAGGGGCCTTAGGTTTTCACCAGGACAGGGCAACCCTCCTTGCTGCACTGTGGCAGTGACTGTGGGGGGAAGGGCCAGAGAGGGAACAATGCAGCTCACCTGCTTGGCTCTATTCCACTTTCCAATGAACTAGAGTGAGACTGGGAATTTCTCCCACTGCTGCAACTGCTGTAGTTCACAGTCAGTTCTGAGTCTCAGTTTCCCTTCAGCCAGCCATCCCCACCCACATGGTCTCCTGCCTTGCTGCGGGTTCTCACCAGTGTGGTTGTTCTGGTTGATTGTTTCTTCAATTCTTTAGTTGTTGGAGCTCCTTGCAGTTTGATTTTCTGGCATGTATGGTTGTTCATTGATTGTAGATTGGTTGTTATCCTCCTTTCAGTTGTGTGAGGAAGTGAAGGGTTTCTACCTACATCTTCATCTTGGCTGGAACTCCATGTTTAACTTTTTAAGAAACTGCCAAACTGTTTTCCAAAGTGGTCGCAACATTTTATATCTTCACTAGCAGTGTATGAGACTTCCTGTTATTCCATGTCCTTGCTATAGCTTAGATAATTATTTGCTTTAAAATTGAGATGTTATGATCATTGTACCATGATATCTCATGTGTTATAATGTTGAACATCTTTTCATGTGTTTATTTGCCATCTGTACATCTTTTTTAATGAAATTTCTGTTTAATCCTTTTGCCTATGATTAAAACTTGGGTTGTTTGCTTTCTCACTGTTTTGACAGTTACTTAAATATCCTAGATATAAGTTCTTTATCACAGATATGTTTTTTTCTTTTTAAGTATTTTTTCCCAGCCTGTAGCTTGTCTTTTCATTATTTCTCACAGTCTTTTGAAGAGAGAAGCTTTACATTTTCATGCAAAGTTATTCATTTGTTCTCTTATAGATCATGCTGTTGGTTATGTATCGAAGAAGTTTTTGCTTAATTCAAGGCTACAATGATTTTCTCTTTATTTTCTCTATATGTATTACACTTTTAAGTTTTACATGTAGGTCCATAATTAGTTTAAAATTAATTTTTGTATATTATTTGAGGTATGGGTCAAAATTAATTTTTTATTATGGATATTCAGTTATTCTAGCACCATTTGCTGATAGACTGTGCTTTCACCACTGAATTTCCTTTGTCAAAATCAGTTTGACTTTTGTCAAAATTCAGTGGTCTGTGTGTGTGTTGGTCTAATTGTAGACTATTCTATTTCATTGATCTATTTGTCTGTCTTTATTATAAGTCTTCCGATCAGATTGCATTAGCCCTTCAACTTTGTTCTTTACTACATCTCCCTTTGAGCAGATAGCCCAGTATATATCACCATCGTGACTGACAGAACTGTTTCACCTGGTAGACCGGGAGCCTCTTGTAGGCAGGAAGCAGGACTTAACTTGCTCACATTTTATAGCAAACTAGACCATGCCACACCCTAGTTAAACCTTCTATTGGCATCCAGGCACATTCACACAGGATCAGATCATAAAAGAACTAGTTGGCTAAGGTGAAGACTTTGGATATAATTCAATCTCTTCAATTTCATTCCCTACCACTCGCCACCACTTAAGGCCTATTTGCTGCTATTCCACACACACCAAGCACATTCCCATCTGATGGAATTTGCAGTCCTTTTCCTCTACCTGGAAAGCTCGGAGAGTCACATGACTTGCCTCCTATCACATGACTCTGGTCTTTTCTTAAATGTGGTACATTTAAGAAAATGCAACCAAGGCCTTTCCCAAGTATTTCTCTGCAGTGCCTTTTCAGTCATCTACATTCCTCCACCCTTTTGGTTTTCTTCAGAACTCTGTTCGCTATCTGACAACATTTTTATGAAATAATTATTAGTTTCTGGGAAGTCTATTTCCCTCTCTATATAGTGAGGCCTCTATAAGGGAGGGGTTTTGTCTGCCTTTTTCTATTTTCTATATATCCACCGATTGGAACTGTGGCTGGCACATAGTAGATACTTAATGAATCTTTGTAACTCACTCCTAGTAGTAGTTAGTGGATCGGGGAGTGTGCAGAAAATACAATGCATCACATGTCTTACACTTAGAAAAGTCTGCCTGCGGTATTGGCCCATGGCTGGCATCTGGAAACTTGAATTTCAAGAGGGCTTCTACTACTTCAAAACTGATAAGGGTAGTTCACTGTGCCTAAACTAGTTGTATAAATAATGTGCTTTCCTTTGGGAGTCTATAATTCTGGTACATATTAGGTGGGAGGTTATGTACTTGACCAGCCCACAACGACAGCTCTGTGTGCTGAGGCTCTAATGATTTTCATGGCAGGTAACATTTCACATGTCTTGTAATTCAGTGCTGGAAGAATTTTAGCATGTCCTGTGTGATTCCATTGAAAGAGGATTCCTGGAAGCTTACACCTTGTCTCCTCTGGACTTCACCCCATGCACCTTTCCCTTTCTGATTTTGCTTTGTATCCTTTCACTTAATAAAACATAGTCATCAGTATGACTCCTTGCTGAGTACTGTGAGAAGTTCTCCTAGGGAATTGCTGAATCAGGGAGAGTGGTGAACTTAGGGACCCCCAACACAGAAGGAGTTGTTTTTTTTTTTTTTAAGTTTATTTTTTATTTTATTTATTTATTTATTTATTTATTTATTTATTTATTTATTAAATTGATTATGCTGTTACAGTTGTTCTATTCCCCCCTTCATTCCCCTCCACCCTACCCCCATCCCCACCATTACCCCCTTTAGTTTATGTCCATGTGTCTCAAGTCCTTTAGGTTCTATATTTCCCATGCTATTCTTGCCCCACCCCATCTATTTTCTATCTACTGTCTATGCTACTTATTTTCTGTACCTTCTCCCCCCATCTCCTCTTCCCACTCCCCTGTTGCTAACCCTCTTTGAGATCTTCATTTCTATATTTCCACTCCTGATCTAGCTGTTCTTTTAGTTTGCTTTCGTTTTAGGTGTGGTTGTTAATAACTGTGAGCTTGTTGTTCTTTCACTGTTCATGTTTCTTTAACTTCTTTTTCTTAGATAAGTCCCTTTAACATTTCACATAATAAGGGCTTGGTGATGATGAACTCCTTGAATTTGGTCTTATCTGAGAAGCACCTTATCTGTCCTTCCATTCTAAATGAAAGTTTTGCTGGATAGAGCAATCTTGGTTGTAGGTCTTTAGATTTCATGACTTGGAATATTTCTTTCCAGCCCCTTCTTGCCTGTAAGGTCTCTTTTGAGAAATCTGCTGACAGTCTGATGGGGACTCCTTTGTAGGTGATTGTCCCCTAAGCTCTTGCTGCTTCTAGGATTCTCTCCTTCATTTTAATTTTGGCTAATGTAATTATGATATGCCTTGGTGTGTTTCTTCTTGAGTCCAACTTTTTGGTACTCTCTGGGCTTCTTGGATTTCTTGGAAGTCTATTTCCTTTGCCAGATTGGGGAAATTTTCTTTTATTATTTGTTCAAATAATTTTTCCACTGGTGGTTGTGTCTTTCCCCCTTCTGGTACCCCTATAATTCGGATATTGGAGCGTTTAAAGATGTCCTGGAGGTTCCTAAGACTCCTCATTTCTTTGAATTCTTTCTCCTTGACTCTTTTCTGTTTGGCCATTATTTGCTTTCTTCTGGTCCACTCCATTGATTTGAGTCCCAGTTTCCTTTTCATCTCTATTGGTGTCCTGTGGAATTCCATTCATTTCCCTTAATTTAGCCTTCATATGTTTCTCTAATTTGTGGCTATAATCAACCAGATCTGTGAGGAAGCTGATGACCAGTGTTTTAAACTGTGCGTCTGAGAGTTTTGCTATTTCTTCGTCGCTTAGATTTATCTCTGGGGCTTTGAGGTCTTCCTGTGACATTTTTGGTCTGTTCTGGCCCTTTAAATGTGAGAAGCGGCGCCTTGGACTCCCAAGTCGCTGGGTTGTGACGCTGTATGTGGGGGCGTGGTCAGAGCGGGGAAATGGCAGCGCCCTCTATCGCCGCTGTGGCCGGTCCAACCGCCCACTCCCTCGCTCGCGCACAATTAGGCAAACACAGTCAACACGCTGCACCGCCTCCCCACTGTCTCCTCTGCAGTCGCTCACCCGTTGGGTTGATCGGTCGCTCACTAGGTCCAATCCTGCGTTTGGAACCGGTGCGTCTGGATTCGCGCGTCTGGGTTCGCGCGTCTGGATTCCGCGCCGGGGTCCGACCGAGCCCTCCTTTGCAACTCCTCACCAGACGCCAGTTTCGCCCCTTACTGGTCGGGCTGAAGAATTTGTTGTTAGCGGACTTCCGAAAAGTTCAGTTTTCCATGTTCTGGTTGTGTTTTCTGATGCTAATATTTAGTTGTCCCTAAACTTGGTTGTGTGAGAAGGCACGGCACATCCACCTATACCTCCATCTTGGCGGAAGTCGGGAGTTGGTT
>NW_026521633.1:0-2193 GCF_021234435.1 Artibeus jamaicensis
TACAGTAGA
The DNA here is from genome assembly GCF_021234435.1 of Artibeus jamaicensis. NCBI lineage: Eukaryota > Metazoa > Chordata > Mammalia > Chiroptera > Phyllostomidae > Artibeus > Artibeus jamaicensis. The sequence continues at coordinate 10 of NW_026521633.1, forward strand.
TCTAAAAGAAACCCCATTCACCAACTCAGGTCCTAACAAAGCATTAACATATTCTTCTTTGATGTATGCTGTTCATGAGAATAACAATGATTCAACATTAAGTAATTTTATGGTTTCTTTTATTTAAATATTTTTTAAATTTTTAATCAACAATGTTAAAATTGTTTCATAGTTTTTTTATCTAATGAAGATCTTTTCTCATTGCGGTTGTAATTTGCATTTTTCTGATGCCTGTTGATGCTGAACATCTTTTCCTATGTCTCTGGGCCATCTGTATGTCCTCCTTAGAGAAGTGTCTATTCATGTCCTTTGCCCATTTTTTTTAAATGGATTGTTTGTCTTCCTGGTGTTGAGTCATATGAGTTCTTTATCTGTTTTGGAGATTAAACCTTTGTCTGATATATCATTGGAAAATAGTTCTCCCATGTGGTCAGTTCCCTTTTCATTTTGATGATGATTTTTTAATCATGAAAGAGCTTTTAATTTGATATAGTCTTGTTTGTTTATTACTTCCTTTATTCCCCTCACCTTCATAGATATATTGGCAAAAATATAGCTACACAGAATATCTGAAATTTTACTGCCTGTAAAATTTTACCTCTAGGTGTTTTAGGGTATCACAACTTATATTTGTCTTTTATCCATTTTGACTTTATTCTGGTGTGTGGTATAAGTTGGTGGTCTAGTTTCATTTTTTTCCATGTAGCAGTCCAGTTCTCCCAATAGCATTTATTGAAGAAGCTATTTTTACTACATTGTATGCTTGTGCCCCCTTTGTCAAATATCAATTGATCATAGAGACATGAATTTATTTCTGGGCTATCTATTCTGGTCTGTTGATCTATATGTCTGTCCTTATGCCAGTACAAAACTGTTTTGATTATAGTAGCCTTGCAGTATAGTTTGATAGCAGGTATTGTGATGCCCCCCAACTTTATTCTTCTTTCTCAAGATTGCTGAGGCTGATACAGGGTGCAGCCGGGGGGGGGGGGCAAAAAAGATTTGGAATGGTGTCCAGAATTCAAAGTGTATAGGAATATTGGAGAGACATATAAGATGTCCTCACCGCCCCCCACCCAGGGGGAAGGGATGAATGGACCAGGGCCACTGAGAGCTATTTTGCATAGCAACAGTTTTGCAGCTAACCTCTGGAATGATTATTTAACATATCTATAACCTTTAACTGGTTTCATAGATATGTTAAATAGCTGTGGCCAAGTTTGGAGCCAGGGAAAAGGTAGTGGACTGGGACTCAGGAGGATGTAACTAAGGTCTGGACTCCTGAGGAAGAAGGGCTTGAGGACTCAAGATGAAACTAGGGGGCTGCATTCCTGAGTGAGAAAGGCCTGTGTGGGAGCTTGGAAAAGATGGGCTCCGGGACATGAGGCAATAACTGCCAGGTGGGGGAGAGCCACGTGGTTTCAGCAGAGTTGATACAGGGTGCAGCCAGGGGGGGCCCCCAAAAAAAAGATTTGGAATGGTGTCCTGAATTCAAAGTGTATGGGAATAATGGAGAGACATATAAGATGTCCTCACTCTCCCCCCTCACAGGTGTGAGTTGGGGGGAAGGGACAGTTTTGTACAGCCACAGCCTTGCAGCTAATCCATGGCATTGTCTTTTAACATATCTATAGCCTTTGGCAGTCACTTGGATATGTTAAATGGCTGTGGCCACGCTTGGAGCTAGGGGGATGAAGTCACTTCCCCCCAAGATGTAACTGGGGGCAGGTCCCCCAAGTTACAGCACCTGCGTAGGGGCCTGGAGAAGATTGGCTTGAGGACATGGGATGATTACTGCCCAGACTAACGATGGCAGCCCAGTAAACTTGTATTAATACAGAAATACTGGCAGATGTAACTGATCTTGGGGGGGAGTCGGAAATAGGGGTACAGAGGAAGATGGGTGCTAGGATTTAAGAGCCAGACACGCCAGCCATTGAGGGAGAGAGCCACGCGGTTTCAGCAGAGTGAGGACCCCCTCTTGGTGAGGTGAAAGAGGGAGCCACGTGGTTTTGGCAGGGTGCAGACCCCTCTTTCCCAGGTGAAAGGGAAGAACCACGAAGCTTTGCCAGAATGGACATCCCTGCAGCCAGGTGAAGAAGAAAGCCACATGCTTTTGGTGGAGTACGGACTCCTGCAGCTTTGGTAGAAGAGGCCCACGCGGCTTTGGGGTGCCCCCTTTGG
>NW_026521634.1:0-6404 GCF_021234435.1 Artibeus jamaicensis
TGAGAAGTCAGTAGCTAACCTTATTGGGACTCCCTTGTATGTTAGTTCCTTTTTCTCCCTTGCTGCCTTTAAGATTCTCTCTTTGTCTTGGAATTTTGCCATTTTCATGATAATGTGTCTTGAGTGGGTCTCTTTGAGTTCCTCTTGATTGGGAATCTCTTTGTTTCTTGGATTTGTGTAAGTTTTTCTCTCATCAAATTAGGGAAGTTTTTCATCATTACTTTTTCAAATAGATTCTATCCCTTGCTCTTCTTCTTCTCTTTCTTGTATCCCTATTATTCAGATATTATTACTTTTCATATTGTGTTGCATTTCTCTTAATTCCTCTTCATTCTTTATGAGCCTTTTTTCCTTTTCTTGCTTTTTCTCTGAGTTTTTTTTCTACTTTGTCCTCCAACTCACTGATCCGATCTTCTGCTTCATGATCCTGCTTTTGATTCCTTCCATGTGTTCTTTAATTCCGAAATTTTATTCTTCATTTTCTCTTGGCTCTTGCTGATAATTTCTATTTCCTTTTTCATGTTGATATAGTTTGCAGTGAGTTCATTGTAATTCCTCTGTAGTTTCTGATACCTTAGTTTGAGCTCTTTTTAACTTACTGATAACCAGTGCTTTGAATTCAATATCTGATAGCTGACTTGCCTCCATTTCATCTAGCATTCTTTCTGAGGCTTCCTCCTTTCCTTTTACTGGGGGGTTGTTTCTTTGTCTCCCCATTGTTCATTGGACTCTTCTTGTTAGCTTCAGCTTCTTAAATTGATTTGTTCTGGATTCCTGGATTTATGGTGTGCACTTCTGTAGTATAATACCTGTGAGATTCACTGGTGTAGTCTCCTTGATCTCCCCAGGTCACTGGTCTTGGGCTGTCCTTTATGTTGGCTCTGAATTTGTCTTTGGGTTTTTTGTTGTTTTGGCATCTTTTTTTGTGATTACTTGCCAGCAGCTGGTGAACTGATGGTCCCTCTGTCCACTACCCATTTTAATTTGTTGTGCTGGTGAAGGCAGGTTGTGTTGAAGCTATTTCTTTTGAGTGTACAGGGTTTTGAGGGTCCTATTTTATTCTTGTTCAGTTGTTTTCCCTGATTAGTTTCTATGCTGTTTATTTGTATTTCCATATAGGTCTTGGGTTGAGGTTTGTGTGGTTTACACTTTCTCCTTCACCTTCTTCTTTTGTTATCTGTTGGTGGTTCCTTTGTTGTTGAGTTTCCTCTTCCTTTGGGTATCCTGGTGTTCACCACTTCCCCCTACTCTTTTTTTTGTAATCAGTTGGAGGGGAAGGCAACACTGTTTATGACAGCAGAAGGTATTCTGTGATATTTACAGTAGCAGGCAGTATAGAAGAGATAGAAGATCCTTAGGATATGTATAGTGATAACCGTAATTTTCAACCCAACTAGACACTTTTTAGAAAGGATGGAAAGAAGATAAGGCTCTTGTTGGAGAAGGAAGGTTTATGAGTTGATCTAGAAAGCAGTGAGGTTGTGGGAGGTCAGATTCTGAGGTAAGGTGAGACTAAAGGATAGTAAATAGATGTAGTGTGAGAGAGAGAGTAAAGTTAACCATTACAGTATTATATTTCAGGCAACAATGAAGTGGGCTAAGATCTGGGAGGGGTGTTATATTTAGTATTTGTATGTTGTATTTAGTATTGTCATATGTAGTATTTAAAATAATATGGAACCGCTATTATTTAGAATAATATTAGAGCAACAATCATATGACAGAATGTATGAGATACCAAGATTAGGGAGTATTGGACCTTCAACAGTGTGCTAATGGAACAAGGGAAAGTAAAGGACAGTAAATTAGCAATACGCTATGAATGAGGGGACAGGAGAAACTTTTCAAGTGATACAATATATTCAACCAAGGCAAAGAAGACTATACAGAAAGAGGCATACAAAGGTACTATTAAAATAAAAGATGTAAGAATAATGAAAAATACAAATATGAAGTAACTTGCAGTTTTTCTGCTATAGCAAATTGAAATTTGTCTCTCTTTCTCTACTGTTGGGATACCCCCTTTTTGAGTACAACTCTGGTCTTTTCACCATTCCAAGTTTTTTGTCTCACTTGTTGGGGGTGAAAAGAAAAAAGGGCAGCAGAAGGGAGGAAAAAGTGGTAGGTTTGGAAAGAAAGAAAGAGGGAATAAAACAAGAGAGAAGAGGAGAGAGGGTAAAGGTATTGAACAATAAAGCAATAATAAAGTTAAAAAATAAAAGATTATTTAAAAAAACCTCTTGTTACTTTTCAGCTAGCAAAACCGTTTTTTTCTGGTCACACTGGCTGCAGCAGTCTGAGGGGTGATTGGTGTGGCTTTTCTCCCTTCTTGGTGTACTCATCTGGTCTCACAAGCGGTCTACCAAGATCTGGACTGGCGCCTCTCCCCATCATCCCACTGAGAGCAGATTTTCCCCAGGAGTCACAGTCCTGGGCTGGGATTTGGGCACATGCTCCTGGCCAGGCTTACCTGGTCCCTCAGGCTAGGGCCTGGGCATGAACGTTTCCTAGTGCTATGCGGGAAAGCAAGGGTGACTCTCAATTCCCCCAAGCTGGTGACCACAGATTCCACGGGTGCTCAAGGCTCCCTTGTTTGCTTCCTCATGCCCATTCTTCTCTCTGACACTTTAAGCAAACGGATATCTCCCAGCATTTTTCAAACTGCTCCTGGCCAGGTAGGGAGGGAGCTAATGACTTGGCTCTCTCCCAAGGACCTTGCTGCCAGCCCTAGGCTCCCAAACAGTTCTCAGCAGACCTGGCCGGAGCCCTGGCTCAGCCCAGCAGAGGCAGCAGCCTCGGCCTGTGGCCTCTGCACTGTTCCCTCGGACCTTATTTACCTGCAGCCGTCTCCTCATCATCTGGTCATTCAGTGTCTGCTACAATTTCCAGAGTCCTATTTTCCTATAGGCTGGGTCACTGTTGGCTATTTGCTGTGTTCCTCCGCAGATCAGCTGGGTTTTTCTCCCATGCCTGGGGGGAAGGGGAATTTTTTGTCCAGCTCCATTGCCATCTTCTCCTCTCTCCAACACCTGCAGTTTTTAAATGTTATTTTTGTTAAAGCACTATCACATTTTCATTGGTTAGAAATTATGTATTTTTGTATAACATATAGACTTTGTGTTATATATTTTCTCCTAATTCATGATTTATCTAAAGTTTAATATATTAATAGACAATGTAACTGTATTTATAAATTCTGATTTGATTTCTAGTGTAGCAGAACAACTTTATTGGAGAGATTAGCTCTATATTCAACTCCTCTAAGATTATTATTACCTGTATTGGTGAGAATGTTGAGGACATTACAGAGATGAGCTTAATATTTATAACAATATTATATATTTTATTGCATATTATGTTTTTCAAAGTACATTTGAATATATAATATCATTTTATTCTCTGAATAGCCTAATGACATTGTAATTTCCACTTTTATAGGCCATACCATGCATGCTCAGGAGGTGGCATTAGCAAAGGCATCATAGTACCCTCCAGCCCAGAGATTCTCACAAGACATTACAAAGAGTATGCCTTGTCACTAAATCCCATATCTCCTCTGTTTACCGAGACTTTGCAGTGTTAAAAAGGACTCTCTTCTAGAACTCTCAAAAATTTTACATGCACATTTGGGAATATGGCTGGTTCTGGTCAATCTATATATAACTAAGACTACATTACACATTACAGAGTTGTTAAATTGCTAAAGGAAATGTTTTGTTTAAAAATTAACTAAAAATTACTTTTTGCATTTTACTTAAGTCAACAAAAAACTATAAAGTCAGAAAAGAAGAGATAAGGAAAGATCAGTCCAGTATATTTTAGTGTTTACTATAGACTTGTGCTTTTCTCTTTCCACTCATGTTCAAGCACTCACTATGTGTAGTGATTCAAAGCCAAGACTCTAGAGTTAGACTGCTGAAGTTCAAATTCTGGCTCCACTATCTGGCTTTTGAACCTTAGTTATGTTTACTCTCTGGCACATTTTCTTAACATTAAAAATGGAATTTTTATAAATTCTTGATAAAGTTGTGGTGGATATTAAATTCAGTATTAAATTAAAAGTACTTGCCATATAGAAACCATTCAGTAAATATTAGGTATTGATCTTTTGCTGTGCTCTTTTTGTTGGGAGATGTGCCCTTTAAATCTTATTAAGCTGTTAGTCTCTAAGCAAGTCCTGTCACCTCTTGTCCTGGCACAAAGTAAAATGTCCTAAGTACAAAGTAAAATGTCATACATGACAGTGCCTGGTATGTAGTAGGGAGCTTTGAAACAAACAGATATCAAAAATAAATGCTTGCAAGCATCTTTGTGTTTCTGCAGTGCAACTAGGGAGGGAAGACGGCTAAGTCTAAAAAAATTGCTCATTGTATTTAAATTGTCTAATTGTGTCAGTTAATGGATTCTTTCATTCAAAAACTGCACAATTCCTTTTGTTTTAAGAACCTGTTTATTTATAAATTTATATTTCATTGGAAAATTTCAAACAGCCCAATAGCAGACAGTCTATGAGCATGTCAAAATTTGTGTCAGGAGCTTAAATACCATTTGAGGGTGTGTTCTTCCAAGAGGATAAGCCTTAAAAATCTGTAATACATTTCATTCAGTAATTTTTTAAAAATTTCTGTAGTTTAGGCATTTTTTAATGTTTTTTTCAGAAAAGCTTATGATTAGTCATTTTTTTAAATTAAAGTTTAGCACAAGTAAGTAGGAAATTTTAGGTATGGAGGGCTAATAGTGGTTTTAATTTTTTCATCTTTCTTTTTTTCCATTTTCTCCTTTTTTTCCTCATTCTTTTCCGTGTTTATGATTCTGTTTATTTATTAAGAATTTTTCTTTTTAGAGCAGTCTTAGCTTCACAGAAAAATTAAAAAGAAGGTATGCAAATTTCTCAGAGACTCCTTACCCCCATATGTGCACAACCTCCCCCATTATCAACATCCCTCAGCACAGTGGTACATTTGTTATAATTGATGAACTACTATTAACATCATAGTATCCATAGTCCATAGTTTACATTAGGGTTGACTCTTGGTGTTGTATATTCTGTGGATTTATACAAATGTATAATGACATGTATTATACAGAGGATTTTCACTGCCCTAAAAATCCTCTGTGTTCTATTATTTATCCTTCCCATAACCCTTGGCAACCACAGATCTCTCTTTATTGCGTCCCTAGTTTTATCTTTTCCAGAACTTAAAAAAATTGGAATTATATAGTATTATGTAACTTTTTCAGATTGGCTTCTTTCGCTAGGTATTTGCATGTGTTTCCTCCATGTCTTTTCATGGTTTTAGAACTCATTCTTTTTAACATTGAGTAATCCATTGTCTGGACATACCATCATTTACTTATTTGTTCACCTACTAAAGGACATCTTACTTGCTTTCACTTTTGGCAATTATGAATAAAGTTGCTGTACATCCACATGTGAGTTTTCATGTGGGCATTTTTTTAGCGATTCTGTTTTAATTTCTGGATTGAACGATAAAATACCTCAAAGGGGGTGATTCATCACAATGTTATCATTATTCATATCTCAACTTATATGAAATCAATAGTTAATTACTTGACATCACTTTGAGTGAATAAGCAGAGAGGATTAATAAGGAGTATGAGACAACCAGAAGAGGCATGTTTTATGCAGGTGCAAAATAGGGCCCCAGGATGGAGGTGCTGGAAATAGGGAGGTAAGCAGTGCCACAGATTAACTTCTCTTTATTCCCACAAGCCCCATCTTGACAATGATTCTTCTCTATCACCATCCTAACTTTGTCAAGTTATGAAAGCACAAGAAATTATGTTATTACATGATTTTATTTTTAATCTAGGTAACTTATTTCATTTTATTTGCTCATAAGACACTTTTATTTCACTGTGAATACCAATGTACTATGCAATACCCTGATCATATGTCCTGCTGTCTTTTATCAGTTGCTTCATGCTTGTCCTGCAATATCTTACCAGGGACTACAATTATTACTTCAGATCACTAGCTTTAACAGAAGAGTGTGTATGAACCCTCCACATGCAGTGAAAATAATTTATACAAAAGTCCCACAGAGGCCTAGAATAACATAGCCCTCAACAGAGACTTAAATTATGCAAGTAACTACTTATCATGTTAGCATTAAGGACTTCAGTTTTTTCGAACCCAAGTACAAAGAGTAAGAAATATTGTAATTATAGAGCAACACTAATTTTATAATACTCATGGGACTATATACCTGATGCCATGGTCTTTTTTGTACCCACTTCCAATCATCCTTGTCTCCTATGCAGTTCCATAGGGCATTGTCAGGTCACTAGATTTGCAAACCGATGGATTAAATGAAGGGTTAGAAGAGCTTAATGTGATACATCTTTTTCTGGTAGCATAAAGGATCATGCCTATTTTACCC
>NW_026521635.1:0-3254 GCF_021234435.1 Artibeus jamaicensis
GCGTGAGACACCTCCACATTTCTTAGGTCAGAGAATTCTCTTTATTTTAGTGGTCTCTTTCAATACTCTCTGTTATTTAAATCAAGATTAGTGTTTGTTTGGCAGCCAAAACTTATAATATTCCAAATATTTAATAGGCAACAAAAAAGAATTACAAGTTATGTAAAGAAACATGAAAGTTTGGTGGAGTCAAAGGAATAAAAGAAGTTAAGTGAAAGTGTCCTTGAGGAAAAACTGGCACTGAAATTACTAGATACAAATGTGCAATCAAGTGCTGTAAATATGCTCGGAGCTACGAAAAACCACGGGTAAAATGCTAAAGGAAAGCAGCTGTGGGAAAAAATAACGGTACCAATAGAAATTATAATGAAAATTACCAAATGGAAATTACGGAGTTGAAAAGTTCAGTAACTGCAATTAAAAATTCAGTAGACAGGTTCGACAGCAGGTTTTAACAGGCAAAAGAGTCCAAGAACTGTAAGTTAGGTCATGGGAGATTATACAGTGTGATCCCTGGTCAGGTGTCTCAGGTGGTTGGAGAGCTGTCCTGAACACCGAAGGGTTGAGGGTTTGATCCCCGTTCAGGGCGCTAAGGGAAGCAACAGGGAGATGTTTTGCTGTTTTCGCTTTCTCGTGTCCTCTCCCTTTTCAAAAGTCAGTAAAAAATATATCCTTAAGTGACAACTTGAAACAAATTACGCAGTCTAAGAAGGAGTGGAAAAATATCCAAAGTTTTAAGTTTATATTTGCATATGCAAGGAAGCTAGACTTCCTGGTGCTGGCTGGCAGGGCGATTTTGAATATTTATTTGTGCACGCTTGAGTGGGCTGTGTATAACCCGTATCCTTGAAGTCCAAGCCAGTGTTCACAGTTAGTCTGTTTTTCCCTACTGTTTTTGATTCCAAACTTTCCCGTTCACGTAGCAGCAATTCGAGGACCTCTTCCAGCGGTGAATTTCAGAATCACGGAGGCTCGACAGCTGCTGGCTAATTGGTTACAGACGTTTTGGTTGCTGTCGTCATATCTTTGCGACTATGGGAAAGACGTGGCGTAGTTAGAAAGCAGAGCGGTGGGGAAAGGGTAGAAGGCGGAAATGGTTGGATAATGACGGACACGTACGAGGTCAGTCTGGGGGATGTTTTGTTTACCGCCTTGGTTATGAAGTGAACAGTGTCGGTTGTCACTGTAATTTTGATCCGGAGAGGCACTTTAGCGTTTTTTTTTCTTCCTAGAGTGATGACAGCAGGAACAGGTATTTGGGATTGGATCGGAATCCTGCAGTGGAGGTTTCTGGTGCTATTTGGGACCTCGCAAGTGTGTAATGACGGACTCCAACTTGCACCCGGACTGATAGAGAAAGGGGTTGAAGCAGGGGCTTGTAAGATGCGACACGACGAGTCACACAATGACACCACACGGTGCCTGGAGTTCTGTGTCCCGTGTCCTAGCCTACGCTGTCCGGGTGCTTCGCGCTGTGGGCCATCAGGTTACAGTAACAGAAGGGTTTTATAGGTGATACGCTGAACACTGAAAAAGGTAGTCTCAGGCAACGAATGCAAGATTGTTCTTAAGAAATGGCGCCGACCTTGACCTTTTGATTTTTCTTTCCCTGTCCGCCCAAACGGAGACTGATAGGGACAGCGAATCAGAAACTGTTAAGGCCCTTGTTTCACCGGAATTCTGACCGTTGGCATCAGGTACAGGACATCGAGAATACAGAAAACATTTCGGAGAACCTTTGTTTGACAGAATTGGTTGGAGTTTCGTCGTCTTTTCAACAACTTGTCTCTTTAATTCACTGTTTGTAATTATCGTTTCCCTGTATCCGTCCCTTTCACCCTTCCCCCACCTTGCCTACTCTCTACTTTTGAAAACACGCTAGAACGTTCCGCGTGTATTTACGTACCTTTGTTCGAATACAGAAAATTTAGCACCTTAATTTTAGCACAATTCCACTTATTCTGGTCTCAGTACTTAAAATTATGAAAACGTAGCGCAGAAACTGCCCTGTATGTGGTTTTTATACCCAAGTAGTGAGAAGTTGCAATGAAATTTAACTCTATTTTCTATTCAACATATTGATAAGCTCCTTTATAAAATTATAAATACTTTCCTAACACGTTTAATGAACTCCAAAATGCCCAGCTTACATTTCAAATGTGAAAAATTAGGTTTCTGACGCCTTGAGGTATTTTCATGTGTCCGGATATGAATTTATTAACCACTTCTGCCTCTCCCTCTGTTTTCCTCCCTCTTTGTATTCTTATAAATGAGAGAAAGAAAATGAGACCCTACTTGCAGGGCTGAAAAACAAGCTATGCATCACATATACTCTAGGGCAGCAATTTTCAAGCTTTTGCCCCTCATGGCACACTAATTTAGTAAACTAATTACTAAAAACCTGCAGCACAGCAAAAAAATATTTTATGACACCACATGCCTGTAATTGTGTTGCTGTCATTAATTTTTTTATTTATTTGATAATCTAAAGAAACTGTTTATCAATAAATTTGATAATTTATTTGATAAACAACAGTTCAGTGTCCCTGAATAAATAGCCAAGCAAAACATTTTCTACAAATGTTACAGCACTGCTTGAAAATCACTGCACTGGGGAATGTGTATAGATTGACACTTGGGGTGACAGTGATTTCTTTGATTCATTCCTGAAGGACAGCTTTAATTAAAAAAAAAAACCCTACAGCAAGACACTGTAATTTAGAACATAAGTCCCTGTTGATATTTTTTTGCATGATGACAGTTGTTGTACTAGCAGCAAAGGTTTAATCACTGTGTTAAATAACTGGACCATCTTTTCTGCTTAATAACTGGGTATAAGTAGAATCTACTTCTGTTTCTGTTTTTTTCAGTTTGTATACTCACTTGTACATGTTCTTTCTTTTCTGATGTTTTTACTGCACATCTTTCTGCTATTGGATCCTTTCTTCATTTAACTGTGTATTGAAATACTTGATTAGATATTACTTTGGAATTTTGACTTTGAAAGCAAGTAAATTATTATATTTTTAAAAATGCTTTTTAGTAAGTTCTTTATTACCCTTAAATTTTAATATTTCTTATGGATAACAAACGTGAAAAAATTATTGTGTAATTCTAAGTTAATCTGTGCTCCTGGTTTTTAGAAGCAGAAATAAAAGAGATACCCTACCAGCACCAGCAAGCCTGGCTTTCCTTGCCTATGCATATGTAAACTTAAAAAACTTGTGAAGTGTGAAAGGTGGAGATGCCTCACA
>NW_026521636.1:0-2345 GCF_021234435.1 Artibeus jamaicensis
ATCCCCCTTTAGTTTATGACCATGTGTCTCAAGTCCTTTAGATTTTCCCCAATCTGGCAAAGGAAATAGACTTCCAGGAAATCCAGGAAGCTCAGAGAGTCCCAAAGAAGTTGAACCCAAGAAGGAACACACCAAGGCACATCATAATTACATTAGCCAAGATTAAAATGAAGGAGAGAATCCTAGAAGCAGCAAGAGCTAAGGGGCCAATTCTACTTTTTTGAAGTGATTAGGACTTTCTGAGAATTCTGAATGTTTGTCTATCTGCCTTCTTTTATCGCTCAATACTTCCTTTTCTTTTCAGTGCTAAGATTAGGAGCCTTGCTGATCTATGTCAGAATATTATTTTTATCTACTTTATATTGTTTTCAAAATTCACAGAATGCAGTTTTGTTTCTGCTTATTTGGCTAACTCTTTTTAAAAAATTTTGATTTACTTTTCTTTTGTTCATTTCAACAGTTATTCAGGAGAGAAACATCTGTAATCAACTTCACCATCTGTTGATAGAATCTCAAATGTTGTTTCTAAGCTTAAAAGGTTACAAAATTGAGGACATTTCACAATATTCCTATGAGTGTTTGGGAGGAAAGTTTCATAAAATTGGAAATAATTCTGATAGAAGATAACTTAAAATATCAGTAGTTTGGTTTTTTCCTGATAATGATATGTTCATGTTAATTTTTGATAAATGAAAATGTTATTTTGATTTCTTTATTAAAGTATCTCCTTATTTAAGATAATATATAATTGTATTTTATAAAATGAAATAGAAACACTATAAATATTAGAAAATGTAGCTGAATGTTATTTAAATATTTAAAAGTTAAAAATCTGCCTCAATGTTATTTCATATTGCTCATAGAAAAATTGATGTAGGCCGAATAGCTTAATATAAGCACTCATATGTGTCATATTTCTAGTAATAACTCAATACAAAATAACCTTTTTAATATCTAGAGTTAGAGTTTGAATTAGATAGTATGTGACAATAATTTCACAATTCTAATTACTCGGAGAAAAAATATTTTCTTAAGCATCTATGTAGATTTAATACATAAAGTAGCTCTGATTGTGATTTTGAGATATGGTATATACAAATAAATTGTGCATAATATGTATTATATTGTCCAAACTTCTTGAAAATATATCACTTATAATGATACAGAAACTGTGGATGCTTACTGAGTCATAGTCAAGGCACTGGATTAGGAAAATTAGTGAAGGACATTGAAAGACTTTGAGGATGTGTGGCCATGTAATGAAAGCACAATGAACATCTTATTAATAACTGTATTGCAGAGCAGATAATATTAACTTTGGATACCCATTTAAAAAGACTATGTTTGGAATGATCTTGGTCTAGTTACGAGGAGTATTGCAATGAAAAGCTCTTTAACTCCATGACTAAGTATACTGAAATCAGCTATAATTATAACCTAATTTAAATAATGAAATACACCCAACCCAATTAGAAAATGGGAAAAGGACTTGAACAAACACTTCTCCAAGGAGGACATACAGAACATTCAGAGACACATGAAGAGATGCTCAATATCGTTAGCTATCAGAGAGATGCAAATTAAAACCACAATGAGATACCACTTTACACCAGTCAGGATGGCTATCATAAACAAAGCAACAAACAACAAATGTTGGAGAGGTTGTGGGGAAAAGGGGTCCTTAGTTCACTGTTGGTGGGATTGTAGACTGGTACAACCATTATGGAAAACAGTATGGAATTTTCTCAGAAAAATAAAAATTGACCTGCCTTTTGACCCAGCAATTCCACTGCTAGGATTATACCCCAAGAATCCTAAAACATCAATTTCAAAGAACCTATGCACCACAATGTTCATAGCAGCACAATTTACAATAGCCCAGAGCTGGAAGCAACCTAGGTGCCCATCAGTAAATGAATGGATCAAAAAATTGTGGTACATATACACAATGGAATTCTATGCAGCAGAGTGAAAGAAGGAGCTCCTACCCTTTGCAACAACATGGATGGAACTGGAAAGCATTATGCTGAGTGAAATAGGCCAGGCATTGAAGGACAAATACCATATGATCTCACCTTTGACAGGAAGCTAAAGAATAAAACAAACAAGCAAACAGAATAAAAACAAAGACGCTGAAATAGAGAACAAGTGGGCAGCGACCAGAGGGGAGAGGGAAGGGAACTTAAGGGGAAAAAGGGGGAGGGATTTTGAGGAACAAGTATGAAAGACACAGAGATGAGGACTGGGGGTGGGGGGAATGGGAGGGAGGGGGAGACCGGGCGGGGGGAAGGGAAAAAAATGTACTTGAAAAGTAACTAAATAAAAGTAAAAAATAAATAAATAAA
>NW_026521637.1:0-8922 GCF_021234435.1 Artibeus jamaicensis
ACGTGAGTTGCCGCAGCCCGCTGCAGCAAGGGTGGTCGTGAGGCTGAGCGAGGGACTGAATAAAGGAGAGGACCAAATGCTCTGCTGGCATAAGGCAAGTTTATTGTGCAGTCTTCTGGCTTATATACAATCTTGGATACAAAGGAGAACAAAGGAGAAGCCTTCTGGCACGTAGCTCACTTCCTTGACCTACAAAGTTTATCTCTTCCCTTAGAGTCCGGACGTTCTCAAGCTAACATACTTTCTGGGTACATGATGCACAGGCCAAAGATATGAGTTGCTGGGAGAGGTGGCTAGTTTCTCAAGGGGTCAGAGAACTGTTACAACCCAAGATAGCCCCGAGGCCGGAAACCAGGCCCAGTCACCACACCCGCAGTGCTAGACCCTATCCTCGACCCCTCACAGGCCTCTTGGGCTCCAACAAGTTGTAGCTGTGCTCACCTGGCTTTACCTGTCTGGTTCCTGCCCAGGTCAGCCCATTCTCTTTTTTCTTTTTATTTAATTTATTGGGGTGACACAAGTTGACAAGTAATACAGGTTTCAGGTGCACAATCCCACAACACATCATCTGTACAGTGTACCATGTATGCACCACCCAAGTCAGGTCTCCTTCCACCACCATTTATCCCCACTATAACCTCCTCCACTGCCCCTACCCCCATCTCCCCCTGGCAATCACCACACTGTTCTTCATGCCCATGAGTTTTTTCTCTTTTTTCTTTTTTGCTCATTCCTCCCACCCCTGCAGCCCCCCATCCCCACCCCAACAACTGTCAGCCTTGCTCTACCTTATAAGTCTGTCTTTATTTTTCTTGTTAGTTTATTTTGCTCATTAGATTGCACATATGAGTTCTTGTCTTTCTCTGACAGGCTTAATTCACTTAGCATGTTACTACTGAGGCCCATCCATGCTGTCACAAAAGGTAATATTTTCTTCTTTTTTACAGCTGAGTTGTATTATTCCATTGTGTAAATGTACGACAGCTGTTTTATCTACTCATCTACTGATGGGCACTTGGGCTGCTTTCAAATCTTGGCTATTGTAAATAATGTTTCAATGAACATAGGAGTGCATGTATTCTTTCAAATTAGTGTTTTGGGTTTCTTCAGCCAACTGTTAATCAGGATCTGGGCCTGTCTTGGACTCTGCATCTGAAAAGTAATAAACCATACAATAAGCCATTTAATGCTTGCACTTTTTCTTCAGTGTAAACCATTTAACATGTGTTCTCCACTAGTGTAGTTATAATTCTCAGACAAAGAAATAAATACAAGATAAATATAAAGTTTCACATCAGTTCGAACTGACTTGTGAAATAATTTCTAGAGGTATACTATGCAACACAAACACAAGAAGAGTATATATACATATACTGCATATATACATATAATGCATATATACATATATCAAGTTGAAATGTAATAAATCAAAATGTGAATAATTGTGATGCTCATATCTTCTTCTAAATTACCAAAGTGAAAAATTATACTCAATGCACAATTATTAGAATGGCTTTGACGTAAAACTGTCAATCATGGAACTGAACGTACCCTAATAGAAATTTCATTTTTTTTGAAGTGTAAGGGTCCTCCTGATAAAATTAATTTTTTTAAAAATTTTTTTAGTTATTTTTCAAGTACAGTGTTTTGTCTCTTTCTCCCATCCCAGCCTCCTCCACCCCTTGCTCCCCACCTCCCTCCCATTTCCACCCCCCGTAGTTCTCATCCCTGTGTCCTTCCTATTTGTTCCTCCAAATCCCTCCCCCTTTTTCCCCTTAACTTCCCTTCCCTCTTCCCTCTGTTCGCTGTCCCCTTGTTCTCTATTTCAGTGTCTTTTTTTTTATGCTTGCTTGTTTGTTTTGTTGTTTAGCTTCCTGTTAAAGGTGAGATCATACGGTATTTGTCTTTCAATGCCCGGCCTATTTCACTCAGCATAATGCTTTCCAGTTCCATCCATGTTGTTGCAAAGGGTAGTAGCTCCTTCTTTCTCTCTGTAGCATAGAATTCTATTGTGTATATGTACCACAATTTTTTGATCCATTCACTTACTGATGGGCACCTACGTTGCACCCAACTCTTGGCTATTGTAAATTGTGCTGCTATGAACATTGTGGTGCATAGGTTCTTTGAAATTGATGTTTTAGGATTCTTAGGATATAATCCCAGCAGTGGAATTGCTTGGTCAAAAGGCAGGTCGATTTTTATTTTTCTGAGAAAATTCCATACTGTTTTCCATAATGGTTGTACCAGTCTACAATCCCACTAACAGTGAACTAAGGACCCCTTTTCCCCACACCCTCTCCAACAATTGTTGTTTGTCACTTTGTTTATGGTAGCCATCCTGACTGGTGTAAAGTGGTATCTCATTGTGGTTTTAATTTGCATCTCTCTGATAGCTAACGATATTGAGCATCTCTTCATGTGTCTCTGGATATTCTGTGTGTCCTCCTGGGAGAAGTGTCTGTTCAAGTCCTTTTCCCATTTTTCAATTGGGTTATTTCTCTTCTTAGAGTGGAGTCATGTAAGTTCTTTGTATATTTTGGAGATTAAACCCCTGTCTGAGGTATCATTGCCAATTATGTTTTCCCATACAGTTGGTTGTCTTTTTAATTTAATACTATTTTCTTTAGCCATGCACAAGCTTTTAATTTTGAAGAGATCCCATTTGTTTATTCTTTCCTTTATGTCCCTTGCTCTAGGGGACAAATGGGTAAAAATGTTGGTGCGTGAAATATCTGAGATTTTCCTGCCAATGTTCTCCTCTTGGATATCAATGGTGTCATGGCTTATATTTGAGTCTTTTATCCACCTTGAATTTATTTCGGTATATGGTGTAAGTTTGTGCTCAAGTTTCATTTTTTTGCACATAGCTGTCCAGTTCTCCCAACACCATTTGTTAAGAGGTTTTTAGTCCATTTTATGTACTGCCCTCTTTGTCGAATATTAATTGACTGTAGAGAGTTGGGTTCATTTCTGGGCTCTCTGTTATGTTCCATTGGTCTATGTGCCTGTTTTTATGCCAGTACCAGGCTGTTTTGATTACAGTGGCCTTGAAATACAATTTGATATGAGGTATTGTGATCCCTCCTACTTTGTTCTTCTTTCTCAAAAGTGCAGCTGCTATTCGGGGTCGTTTATGGTTCCATATAAATTTGTGAAGTGTTTGTTCTATGTCTGTGAAGTATGCCATTGGTACTTTAATAGGTATTGCATTGAATCTATACATTGCTTTGGGTAGTATGGACATTTTGATGATGTTAATTCTTCCAATCCATGAACAAATCCATGAACAAGGTATATGTTTCCATTTGTTTGTGTCTTCCTTGATTTCTTTCTTCAGTGTTGTGTAGTTTTCTGCATACAGGTCTTTTACCCCCTTGGTTAGGTTTATTCCCATATATTTTATTTTTGTTTTTGCTATATTGAATGGTATTTTTTCTTGATTTCTGCTTCTGTTGATTTATTGTTAGTATATAAAAATGCCTTCAATTTCTGGATATTGACTTTGTAACCTGCTCTTTTGCCAAATTCATTTATTAGTTCAAGCAGTTTTTTGGTAGAGTCTATAGGATTTTCCATGTATACTATCATGTCATCTGCAAACAATGACAGTTTTTTTTCCCTTTCCAATTTGGATGCCTTTTATTTCCTTTTCCTTTCTGATAGCTGTGGCTAAAACTACCAGTACTATATTGAATAGAAGTGGTGAAAATGAACATGCTTGTCTCATCCCTCATCTTAATGGAAAAAATTTTAGCTTTTGCCCATTGAGTATGATGTTGGCTGTAGGTCTCTCATATATGGCCTTTATTATATTGATAAATGCTCCCTGTATTCCCACTTTGCTGAGTGTTTTTATCATAAATGGGTGTTGTACATTATCAAAAGCTTTTTCTGTGTCTATTGATATGATCATGTGATTTTTGTCTTTGCTTTTGTTTATGTGATGTATTACATTTACTGATTTGCGAACATTGAACCATCCTTGCGTACCTGGGATGAATCCCATTTGGTCTTGGTGTATGATCTTTTTGATATATTGTTGGATGCGATTTGCCAATATTTTTTTGAGGATTTTAGTGTCTATGTTCATCAGCAATATTGGCCTGAAGTTTTCTTTCTTTGTTGTGTCTCTATCTGGTTTTGGAATTAGGATGATGCTGGCTTCATAAAAAGAATTTGGGAGTATTCTATCCTTCTGGATTTTTTGGAATAGTCTGTGGAGGATAGGAGTTAGCTCTTCCTTAAATGCTTTGTAGAATTTTCCTGTGAAACCATCTGGTCCAGGGCTTTTGTGTGATGGGAGTTTTTTGATTACTGCTTCAATTTCTTTTGCTGTTATTGGTGTATTTAGATTTTCGGCTTCTTTTTCATTGAGTTTTGGAAGTTTGTATTTTTCTAAAACTGTGTCCATTTCCCCTAGATTTTCAAATTTCTTGGCATACAGTTCTTCATAGTAATTTCTTACTATTCTTTCTATTTGTGTGGTATCAGTTGTAATCTCTCCTGTTTCATTTCTTTTGTGTTTTTTTGTGTCTGTTCCCTTCTTTTCTTGATGAGCCTACTTAAAGGCTTGTCTATGTTGTTTATCTTCTCAAAGAACCAACTCCTGGATTCACTGATCCTTAGCATTGTGCTTTTAGTCTCTGTGTCATTTAGTTCTGCTCTGATCTTGATTATTTCCTTCCTTCTACTTACCGTGGGCTATTTTTGTTGTTGTTCCTTTAGTTCTTGCAGGTGTAGAGTAAGGTTGTTTGTTTGAAATGTTTCTATGTTCTTTAGGTAGGTCTGTATTGCTATAAACTTCCCTCTCAGGACTGCCTTTGCTGTGTCCCATAAGTTTTGGGTTGTTGTGAGATCATTTTCATTTGTTTTCAGAAACGTTTTGATTTCTTCCCTAATTTCATTCTTGACCTATTAATTGTTTAACAGCATACCATTCAATCTCCATGATTTGGGGTGCTTTGGGTTTTTTCCTCTGAGATTGGTTTCCAATTTCAGTCCCTTGTAGTCAGAGAAGATGCTTGGTATGATTTCAATTTTCTTGAATTTTTTGAGGCTCGTTTTGTGTCCTCTCATGTGGTCTATCTTTGAGAATGTTCCATGTGCATTTGAGAAGAATGTGTATTTAGCTTCTTTGGGATGAAGGGCTCTATATATATCAGTTAAGTCCATTTCATCTAGGGTGTTGTTTAATGCTACAATATCTTTGTTGATAGTTTGTTTGGAAGATCTGTCCATTTTTGATAGTGGGGTGTTAAAATCCCCCACTATAATTGTTTTGCTGTCAATATCATTCTTGAAGTCCTCTAAGATTTTCTTTATATATTTGGGTGCTCCTATGCTGGGTGCATATATATTTACGATATTAATGTCTTCTTGGTGGATTCTTCCCTTGAGTATTATGAAGTGACCTTCTGGGTCTCTCTTTATAGTCCTCTTTTTGAAGTGTATTTAGTCTGATATGAGAATTGCTATCCAAGCTTTTTTTCCTTGTTCGTTTGCTTGGTAAATTTGTTTCTAGCCTTTCACTTTTAGTCTGTGGTGGTCTTTTGTCTTGAGGTGTGTCTCTTGTAGACAACATATGTGAGGGTCATGCTTTCTTATCCATTCTGCTATTCTGTGTCTTTTGATTGGAGCATTTAATCCATTTACGTTTAACGTTATTATTGATAGGTACTTATTCATTGCCATTTTTGTACCTGTGTTCCTCTCTGTCTCCCTCTTGTCCTTCCTTCCCTTAAAGCAGTCCTTTTAGTATTTCTTGTAGAGCTGGTTTGGTGGAGGCATATTCTTTTAGGCTTCTTTTGTCTTGGGACCTCTTTATTTGGCCTTCTATCTTGATTGAGAGCCTTGCTGGGTAAAGTAGCCTTGGTTGTAGGCCTCTGGTTCTCATTACTTGGAATATTTCTTGCCATTCTCTTCTTGCTTGGAGTGTTTCCATTGAGAAGTCAGTAGCTAATCTTATTGGGGCTCCCTGGTATGTTATTTCTTTTTTCTCCCTTGCTGCCTTTAAGATTCTTTCTTTGTCTTGGAATTTTGCCATTTTGATGATGATGTGTCTTGAAGTGGGCCTCCTTGGGTTCCTCTTGATTCGGACTCTCTGTGATTCCTGGATTTGTGAGATTTTTTCTCTTATCAAATTAGGGAAATTTTCTCTCATTACTCGTTCAAATACATTTTCTATCCCTTGTTCTTCTTCTTCTTCTTCTTCTGGTATTCCTATTACTCGGATATTATTACGTTTCATATTATCTTGCATTTCTCTTAATCCCTCTTCATTCTTTCTGAGCCTCTGTTCATTTTCTTGCTCTTTCTGTGATTTGCTTTCTACCTTGTCCTTCAACTCACTAATTCTATCCTCCACTTCATCTGTCCTACTTTGGAAACTTTGTACTGTTCTTCAATTTGGAAATTGTATTCTTCATTTCCTCTTGTCCCTTGCTGATAGTTTCCATTTCCTTTTTCATGTTGATCTAATTTGCAGAGAGATCATTGTTGTTTCCCTGTAGTTCTGGTGGTTCACTGTGAGCTCTTTGAACTTCGTAATAACCAGTGCTTTGAATTCACTATCTGATAGTTGATCAGCCTCTCTTTCATCTAACATTCTTTCTGAAGTTTCTGCTTTTTCTTTCATTTGGGGATTGTTTCTTTGTCTTCCCATTGTTTGAGACTCTTCTTGTTAGTCTCTGCTTCTAAAATTGATCTGTTCTGAAACCCTGGTTTTATGGTGTGAACTGTTGAGGTCCAAAACAGATGTTGAAAGGGACAATCCCAAACGAGCCCCGGATAAAGTTAGGCTGACCAGGAACTAAAGTTAGGCTGACCAGGAGCAGGGAAATTTTTACTTCCTGAAAGGGCTAACCGCCAACTACACAAAGAGCCATTTGAATTTCCCTAATAAGCCAATGGCAATCAGTTGTTTAGAGCTAGCCAATAGCTAACAGCCACATCCCTAATAAGCCAATGGCAATCAGCTGTTTAGAGCTAGCCAATAGCTAACAGCCACATCTGCTTCTGTTCAAAGCTTGCTTGCATACCCCTATATAAGGACATAGCTGTAAGCGCCGGGGCGTGGCTCTCATCTGCAGCTCTCCTGAGCATAGTGTCCTCGGACACTCAGAGAGCTCGCCCCTGCGCAGGTAAAACTTGGCCAATAAAATAACATCTTGAAAATTCTGAAAGTCTCCGAACCTCTGTTTCTCATGATGGCAGATGCAACATGAACTTCTGTGTTATGATCCTTGTGAAGTTCAGTGGTGCAGACTCCTTGAAGTTTCTTGATGGTCTTCGTCTCCACCTACTCTCATGCTGGTCTTTGCGCTGGTCCCTGCATTGGTCGCCTACCACTGCTGAATGTCCCGGCTCTAGTTGCCGCCTCCTCAAGCACCTAGGCCCGTTACTACAGCAGCGGCACAGGGGCTGGAAATGTCACAGCTCCTGTAGCTGGCCCCTCTGCTGCCCACGGCCATCACAGGGGTTTGAAGCGTCCCTGCTTCTGTACCTGACTCCCGGTGTCCAGTCCCGTCGCTGTGGCTGCGGCACAAGGGCTGAGTATGTCACAGCTCCTGTAGCTGGCTCCTCTGCTGCCCACGGCCATCACAGGAGTTTGGAGCGTCCCTGCTTCCGTACCTGACTCTCCGGTGTCTAGTCCTGTCACTATGGCAGCGGCACAGGGGCTGAGAATGTTCCGGCTTCTGTAGCTGGCTCCCGGGAGCCCAGACTGGTCTCTCTGGCAGCGTCACAGGGGCCTCCAGTGTCCCAGCTCCTGCAACTGACTCTTCTGTTGCCCAGGCCAGTAGCTATGGCATCGGCACAGGGGCCGAGAATGTCCCAGCTCCAGTTCCTGACTCTTCTGTCGCCCAGGACCTTCACAGGGGCTTGGAGTGTCCGGGTTCCTACCTGACTCCCCGGCTCCCAGGCCTGTTGCTCTGGTGGCAGCACAGGGGCCACGTGTGTCCCCGCTCCAGTAGCTGACTCTACCGCTGTCTGGTGTTTCAGCGTCGGTCACAATCTCTGGTCTTTTAATTTCATAAATGCTGGGTAACCGATGGTTTATTGTGCTGTTTCTCTATAGATCTACCAGGATTTTCACCCATGAGTACAGGAGCTAGCATCAGCTCCGTCTTACTCCATTTCCACCTTCCTCTCTTTTTTTCCTTACTGAGTCTGGTTAAAGTTTTGTCAGTCTTGTTTATCTTTCCAAAGAACCAACTCTTGGGTTCTTTAATGTTTTGTATTTTTTTAGACTCTATTTAATTTATTTCTGCTTTGATTTTTATTATTTTCTCCCTTTTACTCACTTTAGGATTAGTTTCTTTTTTTCCAAGTTCCTTTAAGTGTAAAGATTGTTTCTTTGATATTTTTCTTGTTTCTTTATATGGGCCTGTAATACTATGAATTTCCCTCTTAGGTCTGCTTTCATTGTGTCCCACAGGTTTTGGGTTGTTGTGTTCTCATTTCCATTTGTTTCAGGGTATCTCTCAATTTTTCCCTCATCTCATTGTTAATCCATTCATTGTTTAATAACATGTTATTTACCTTCCATGTCTTCGTGTATTTTTTAGTTTACTTCTTTTGATTGATTTCTAATTTCATAGGTTTATGGTTAGAGAAGATGTTTCATACATTTCAATCTTCTTAACTTTATTGAGACTTGTTTTGTGTCCTAACATGTAGTCCATCCTAGAAAACATTCCATGTGCACTTGGAAAGAATGTGTATACTCCTGCTTTGGAGTGAAATGCTCTGAAGATATCAATTAAATATATTTCATTTAGTGAATAATTTAAGGCTACAATTTTCTTGTTGATTTTATGTCTGGAAAATCTACCAATTAAAGTCAATAGAGTTGTTAAAATTCCCTACTATGGCTGTGTTTCTGTATATCTCTTCCTTTATGTCTATCAAGATTTGCTTTAC